>NC_045558.1:2044289-2054289 GCF_009769535.1 Thamnophis elegans
ACTTAGTGGCCAAACATGACAACAGCACTGGGGAAAAAAGGACCGACGTCCATTTTTTCGCCCTGAACAACCATTGCTGCGTTACTGTGGATCCACAGTCAGACGCTTCGTGACTGACTCAGGCTTACGACACCGCGTTCCCCTGTTGCGGCCTTTGGATAAGCAGGCCGTGCGATTCCCTGAAGAGCCACAGGGATTCAATTAACAACGGTGCCCCGTGTCCCGCTTAGTGACGGGTAGGTGAATTGTGGTCGTAGGTCGAGGACTAGTGGATGAGATGCTCGAGAGAGGAACCACCTACCTCCTGAAGTGGTGCGCCAGGACCCCAACCAGCTCCCCGACCCGGTTGTCGTTGGCTGGTTGCATTTTGTGAAGACACACCACTAGGTGCTTCTGCTTCTCCAGGTGGAAGACAACCAACTGGTCCTCGCCACTGGTGACGCTCAAACCGGACAACTGTGGGGGCAAAGGAAGGATTAAAAAAAGGTCGTTTGGGAAATTCGCGCAGGAGGAGGAGGAGAAAAAAGACTGTGGGGTCCTTGGTGCACGCCGAGGTTGGTGGTTCCCTTGTTAGACGTCTCGTGACCCAACTAAGGAATGTCATCAGTGCTAAAAGGGAGGGGTTTTTGTAGAGAAGCGGGAGGAGGAGGACTGCGGGGTTCTCTTTGGCCTTGATAGTTTTCTGGCAGATGTTTCATGACCAAGCTAGGGGACATCATCAAGTGCTAGAAGGAAGGGTTTTTTTGGAGAGAGACAGAGAGAAGGAGGGGAAGAGGAGGAGGAGGAGGAGGAGGAGGAGGAGGAGGAGGAGGAGGAGGAGGAAGGACTGTGAGGTCCTTGGAGTTCCCTGAGCTTGTTGGTTTCTTCGGAGACATTTCATGACCCAACTAGGTAATATCATCAGTGCTAGGAGGCCGGTTTGCAGAGGTGAGAGGAGGAGGGGGATGACTGTGGGGTCTTCGTGCTCTCTGAGCTCCGTTGTTTTCTTGCAGACGTCTCATGACCCAGCTAGGCAACGTCCCCCATGCAATCTCTAACGCTGGGTTTCGCCTCCTCCATGCAACTCGGGCCTCCCTAACCCCGGAAACATCTTCTGCTCTTCTACGGACCCCCAACCCTCCCAAAAAGAACCCCCAGAAGACCCCCTTCAACCCCCTCCTTACTGTGCCGAGACCAATGGTCTTCTTGACTCGGTATTGCTTCCGGGGGTCCAGCTTGTAGAGGTGCTGGTCGGTGATCAGTAGGGCTCGATCCGTCCGTTTGTTACACCGGTTGATCTGGGGAGATTGGGAGATGGTCAAGAAGGCCCCCTACCCTGAGAAAAACCAATTGGACCCCCCCCCTCACCCACCAGATCAAGGAAAAGAGGGGAGACAGCCCATCCTGTTTGAGCCCCGGAGGTCAATGGGGGGACCAGCCGCCGTCCTGTGGGTGCTTCTTGCTTGCAATGAAACCAGCTTTGGGCTATTTACTGTCATCTTGGAGGTGTTACCATAGAGGTTTCCAGGGATAGAGCGACTTGTCTAACTTGGTTGGGGAAAAGGGACTTGGCCGTGCCACATCTGTGGAGGCCATGCTTCTAATTTGATGCTCCGGAGGTGGCCTCATAGTGGCCTCCAGGAATAGAGCGGCCATCTTGAATTGGGCACCTGCTCGAGGTGTTGTTCCTCGCATAGAGCGGCCTTCTCTGACTTGGCACCTTCCAGAGATTGGGGGACTTTGCAGATGCCATGTTTCTAACTGGCCCCTGCTGGAGGTGGCATCATAGAGACCTCCAGGGATAGAACGGCCTTTTCTAACTAGGCACTTCCAGATGTTGGGAAGTTTGGCGGTGCCACGGCTGTTGACGCCATGCTTCTAAGTGACACCTTGGTATCATAGAGACTTCCAGGGATAGAGCGGCCTTCTCTACCTTGGTTGGGGGGGGGGACTTGGCAATGCCAAACCCGTGGAGACCATGCTTCGAATTGATACTTTGCAGGTGGCATCATAGAGACCACCAGGGATAGAGTGGCCTTCTTGAAGCCGGCCGTTCCCAGATGTTAGGGGAATTGGGAATGCCACAACTGTGGAGGGCATGTTTCTAACTGGTCCCCCCCTCTCTCTCTCCCTCCCTCCCTCCCTCTCTCTCTCTCTCTCTCTCTCTCCCTCCCTCCCTCCCTCCCTCCCACTCTCCATTCATCATTCATCCTCCTTCCCCCCCCATGTGCGTATGTATGTGTGTGTCTGTCAGAGTCAGCAACTTGGGGGGTATCTTGGACTCCAACTCCCAGAATCCCCCAGCCAGCCTGAGACGCGTGTGCCTCTCACCTTCCGCACATGGCATGAAAACAACACGGAACTGAAGTGCATCTTCTCTTTCAGGGTGGAGACCTGTTTGACGAACTGGGCAGCCAAGGCTGAATTCTCCTCCGCCTGGGGAAGAAGAGAGAGGAGAGGAGGTGGGTTGTTTCTTATGGGGTGGGGAGGACAAAGGGGAGGAGGACTGGGGGGATCCTTGGTGGGCTCTGACCTGGGTAGTTTCCCCCCCTTTTCTCTCTCTCTCTATATCTATCTATCTATCTATCTATCTATCTATCTATCTATCTATCTATCTATCTATCATCTATCAATCTCGCTCTTTCTATATCTATCTGTCTATCTCTCTCTCTCTCTCTCTATCTCCCTCTACTCCCTCCCTTTCTTTCTTTCTTTCTCTTTCTTTCTTTCTTTCTTTCTATATCTATCTATCTATCTATCTATCTATCTATCTATCTATCTATCTATCTATCTATAGCCACCTCTCTCTCCCTCCCTCTCTCTCTCTCTCTCTCTCTCTCTCTCTCACTCTCTTTATTTATTTATTTATCAGCATAAATATAACAAATGTAACAAAAAGGCAACAGTAAAAAATATTGGGTTTCTGTCTGGATGGTCTCTTGTGACGAGCTGAAGACAGAGAGTGGAAGTGTGACCTTCCTCCCATATTTGGGCATACCAGGGGTTGTGACTTTAAATATATACCTTTCACCCTGGCCTGGCTGATAAGGAGTTGAGCTCTGTAGCTCAATGGTTAACACATCTGCCTGAGAGGCAATAGAGCACAGGTTCGATTCCCAGCAAGGGTATGGCTAGCTGATGAGAGCTAAATAGCTTGAAATAGATCTATACTAGTCTCCCTTTATTTATTTATCAGCACAAATATAACATACACACACACACACACACACACACACACACTCACACACACAAAATATCTATTTAGCTATCTATTTCTATTTATCTGCCTGCCTCCCTGCCTATCTACCTATCTATCTATCTATCTATAGCTATCTATCTATCTATCTATCTATCTATCTATCTATCTATCTATCTATCTATCTATCTATCTAATATCTAATCTCTCTCTCTCTCTCTCTCTCTCTCCCTCCCTCCCTCCTTCTTTTCTCTCCCCGCCCCCACCTTCTATCTATCTACCTATCTATCAACCAGCCCAAGGGATGTGCCAAGAAGTGCGCAGAGCCTCTCAAGGTCTGCTGTTGGAGTGAAATGCACCATTGACTCAATTGTGGGACCAACACAGAAGAACTGTGCTTTCTTGCAGCCTCTGGGCATGCGGGGATATCCGCGAGAGGAGAAAGCTATTCTTTTTTTTCAAACGCAGCCATTGCACCAGAGATTAAAAAGGGTTGGAGGGGGAGGCTCCCCTAGTCTTCTCCCTCCAGCCAAGAGGCTTCGGGGAGACGTCACCATGGAGATGATGGGGGCGTCCGTTGAAGGGAAAAAGCCATTCTCTTAGATGTCCTGGGCTGCTCCTGGCATCACCCAGGTAGGGGAAAAAAACCCTGCTTCTGGCTTCCCAGGAGACCCTCAGGCAGGTGGAGTGGTGGTCTCAGGACAGGAGAGGGAGAAGAGGCTCTTGATAGCACAGAGTTGAATTGGGGGGTCCTTGAAGCTCTCTGAGCTTGGTGGTTTTCTTGCAGACGTTTCATGACCCAACTAGGGAACATCATCAGTGCTAGAAGGGAGGAGGAGGAGGAGGAGGAGGAGGAGGAGGAGGAGGAGGAGGAGGAGGAGGAGGAGGAGGAGGAGGAGGAGGAGGAGACGACATGACAACTGTGGGGTCCTTGGTGCTCTCTGAGCTGGGTGGTTTTCTTGCAGACGTTTCATGACCCAACTAGGGAACATCATCAGCGCTGGAAGGGTGGGGCTTTATGGAGGAGGAGGAGAAGGAGGAAGGAGGCTATGGAATTCAACTCCCAGAATTCCCCAGCCACCATGGTGTCCTGTTCAAATAGAGGTAGTCCTCCACGTTCGACTACAATTGAGCCCAGATTTCATGTTGTTGAGCAAGACATCTAGTAACTGAATTTTGCCCCATTTTATGACCTTTCTTGCCACGGCTGTTAAGTGAATCACCGGAGTTGTTACTGAAGTTGTTACATTAGTAACACGGTTGCTAAGTGAATCTGGCTTCCACACTGACTTTGCTCGTCAGAAGGTCGCAAAAGGGGATGGCGTGACCCCTGGGACGCTGGAAACGTCATAGGTATGAGTCCGTTGCCAAACAGTTTTGATCACGTGACCACAGAGACATCACGATGGCCGTGTGAAAAACAGTCATATTCCTTTTTTCCCCCAGCGGCCTTGTAACTTCAAAACGGTCCCTAAACGAACTGTTATAAAGTAAGACACATTTGCTTCCTGTGAGATCTCCTGGTGGTCTCCTTTCCAAATACCAACCACATCCTGCTTTGCTTTCCAAATTAGCCACATTTGCTAGCTGTGAGATCTCCTAGTGGTCTCCTTTTTCAAATGCCGAATGCATCCTGTTGTGCTTTCTAAATTAACCAGGTTTGCTGGCTGCGCATTTCAAATTTATTTTTAAAGCCAACGTGAAAAGGAAATGGAGAACAGGCCCTCTCACAATCCTACACTTGTCACATAGGACAACCCTACAATTTGGATAAATCACGGATTTTTCCCCAATGAAGCGACCGTCCCACTCCGGGGTAACTCCAGGTCTTTGACTCACAACTCAACGTGACACACACAAAAGAAAACCCCCAAGTCAAAGCATAAACAGATGGCAAATCTGGGGAAGAGACAAAAAAACCAACAACCCACACCTCCCATCGTCCTCCTTGCCCACCGACAGCCGGGAAGAAAAGCGTGGGCCGAGATGCGCTTAAAACGTCACTAAGCGGAGCTCTTTAATTAGCTGGCATTTTCAGAGCTGGTTTGTACGTGGTTTCCTTTCCGGAAGTTGTGTGGGCACCCCGAATGTCGGAGGTTTTTAAGAAGAAATCGGGTGACTCTCATAAGGTCCCCTGGTCGAGGAGAGGGCTCGACTAGATGACCTCCAAGGACCCTTCCATCTCTGTCATTCCATGATTCTGTAAGGATCTCCTGTTTGAGCAGGGGGTTGGACTAGATGACCTCCAAGGTCCCTTCCATCTCTGTCATTCCATGATTCTGTAAGGATCTCCTGTTTGAGCAGGGGGTTGGACTAGATGACCTCCAAGGCCCCTTCCATCTCTGTCATTCCATGATTCTGTAAGGATCTCCTGTTTGAGCAGGGGGTTGGACTAGATGACCTCCAAGGTCCCTTCCATCTCTGTCATTCCATGATTCTGTAAGGATCTCCTGTTTGAGCAGGGGGTTGGACTAGATGACCTCCAAGGTCCCTTCCAACTCTGTCATTCCATGATTCCGTAAGGATCTCCTGTTTGAGCAGGGGGTTGGACTAGATGACCTCCAAGGCCCCTTCCATCTCTGTCATTCCATGATTCTGTAAGGATCTCCTGTTTGAGCAGGGGGTTGGACTAGATGACCTCCAAGATCCCTTCCATCTCTGTCATTCCATGATTCTGTAAGGATCTCCTGTTTGAGCAGGGGGTTGGACTAGATGACCTCCAAGGACCCTTCCATCTCTGTCATTCCATGATTCCGTAAGGATCTCCTGTTTGAGCAGGGGGTTGGACTAGATGACCTCCAAGATCCCTTCCAACTCTGTCATTCCATGATTCTGTAAGGGTCTCCTGTTTGAGCAGGGGGTTGGACTAGATGACCTCCAAAGTCCCTTCCAACTCTGTCATTCTATGATTCTGTAAGGATCTCCTGTTTGAGCAGGGGGTTGGACTAGATGACCTCCAAGGTCCCTTCCATCTCTGTCATTCCATGATTCTGTAAGGGTCTCCTGTTTGAGCAGGGGGTTGGACTAGATGACCTCCAAGGTCCCTTCCAACTCTGTCATTCCATGATTCTGTAAGGGTCTCCTGTTTGAGCAGGGGGTTGGACTAGATGACCTCCAAGGTCCCTTCCATCTCTGTCATTCCATGATTCTGTAAGGATCTCCTGTTTGAGCAGGGGGTTGGACTAGATGACCTCCAAGGTCCCTTCCAACTCTGTCATTCCATGATTCCGTAAGGATCTCCTGTTTGAGCAGGGGGTTGGACTAGATGACCTCCAAGGCCCCTTCCATCTCTGTCATTCCATGATTCTGTAAGGATCTCCTGTTTGAGCAGGGGGTTGGACTAGATGACCTCCAAGATCCCTTCCATCTCTGTCATTCCATGATTCTGTAAGGATCTCCTGTTTGAGCAGGGGGTTGGACTAGATGACCTCCAAGGACCCTTCCATCTCTGTCATTCCATGATTCCGTAAGGATCTCCTGTTTGAGCAGGGGGTTGGACTAGATGACCTCCAAGATCCCTTCCAACTCTGTCATTCCATGATTCTGTAAGGGTCTCCTGTTTGAGCAGGGGGTTGGACTAGATGACCTCCAAAGTCCCTTCCAACTCTGTCATTCTATGATTCTGTAAGGATCTCCTGTTTGAGCAGGGGGTTGGACTAGATGACCTCCAAGGTCCCTTCCAACTCTGTCATTCCATGATTCCGTAAGGATCTCCTGTTTGAGCAGGGGGTTGGACTAGATGACCTCCAAGATCCCTTCCATCTCTGTCATTCCATGATTCTGTAAGGATCTCCTGTTTGAGCAGGGGGTTGGACTAGATGACCTCCAAGGACCCTTCCATCTCTGTCATTCCATGATTCCGTAAGGATCTCCTGTTTGAGCAGGGGGTTGGACTAGATGACCTCCAAGATCCCTTCCAACTCTGTCATTCCATGATTCCGTAAGGATCTCCTGTTTGAGCAGGGGGTTGGACTAGATGATCTCCAAAGTCCCTTCCAACTCTGTCATTCTATGATTCTGTAAGGAACTCCTGTTTGAGCAGGGGGTTGGACTAGGTGACCTCCAAGGTCCCTTCCATCTCTGTCATTCCATGATTCTGTAAGGGTCTCCTGTTTGAGCAGGGGGTTGGACTAGATGACCTCCAAGGCCCCTTCCATCTCTGTCATTCCATGATTCTGTAAGGATCTCCTGTTTGAGCAGGGGGTTGGACTAGATGACCTCCAAGATCCCTTCCAACTCTGTCATTCTGTAAGGGTTTCCTGTTTGAGCAGGGGGTTGGACTAGATGATCTCCAAAGTCCCTTCCAACTCTGTCATTCTATGATTCTGTAAGGGTCTCCTGTTTGAGCAGGAGGTTGGACTAGATGACCTCCAAGGTCCCTTCCAACTCTGTGATTCTGTTATTCTGCTTCTCACAAGGATCTTTAATGCTCCAAAAGGCTGTAGTTGCAGCCTATTACTCCATGTGAAGTGACTTCTGCTCCACTTTATGACCACTCTTAGCAAGAGTTCCTAAGCAAATCACTGCAGTTGCTAAGCAACTGAACCGGTCGTTAAGTAAATCTCGGTGTGTCCCCCCCCCCCCCGTTGTCTTTGCTTGTCAGAAGGTCGCAAAAGGGGATCACGCAATCCCCAGGACACTGTGGCTGTCGTAAGTACAAGTCAGTCACCAACCTTCTGAATTTTGACCAATCTATCACGGGGGACGCTGTGATGGTCATAAGTGTGAGACACCATCCTAAATCCCTTTATTCCAGTGCCGCTGTAACTTTGACGCGGTTGCTAATTGAGCGAGGGTAAGGAGAATTCCTGATGTTCGGGGCAAATCAGACTACAAACCCCATGTTTCGTAGTTAGTCCTCGTTTCACGACTGGTTGGTGAGTGGCGATTCTGCGGTAACTTTGGACCGCCGCTAAACGAACGGTCACAAGTCAGGAACACCCTGTACGAACCGAGGCTGCGTAAATGTCCAAATGCCTTTTCTGACAGAACAACATGTCGAAAGAAAGAACGGGTGTGAGAATCGCACAATTGTACGTACCGACACTAAATAGTTCTGTCTCCAGTTTTGGCAACAGCCCCAATTTTTCCTCCGGCCTTGCAAGACGTCGAAGGCGGCAACTTTGGCTTTGATTTGGCCCATCTCGGAGGGAGGGATGTTGGTCACCAGCTGCCTGGCTCGCCACCTGTAACAACACAACCGCAAGCACAACAGTTAACAATGACAATGCAGCGGTTCGCTTAGTGACGGTTGAAGCATGCAACGTGAACAAAACTGAGACGGTCAGGAACTTAAAGGCTTTAAGAGGGGAGGACTCCAACTCCCAGAATCCCCCAGCCAGCTATGCTTTAAGAGGGGGAGGACTTCCACTCCCAGAATCCCCCAGCCAGGATGCTCTAAGAGGGGAGGACTTCCACTCCCAGAATCCCCCAGCCAGCTATGCTTTAAGAGGGGAGGACTCCAATGCTGGCTGGGGGATTCTGGGAGTTGAAGTCACCCCTCTAAAGAAATTATCGTGGGGGATTACCTGCAAAAGATGAGTTTGCTGCTCTCCTGGAACTGGACCAGCACCTCTGGAGGCTCTGGCCACTCCACGCTTTTGCCATAGTCCGCCATGCTCCGCACACCTTGGAAGCGTTGTAGGAGCTCCAATAAGTGAGACTTCACTTTGTGACGCTTGTAGTAGGCCATGATGGTGTAGATGGCCCGTAGGTATCGGCAACGCTTGCGGGCGAGGGCTCCTCTCCAAACCTGGGAACAGAGGGACGTCATAACCCTGAGTCTGCATTACGGGGGGTTCATTTGGGGGGTCACAAAGGCAGTTCTGGTTCCCATAATCCCCTGCTCAGACCCATGATAGTCCTCGACTTACAACCCCAATTGAGCCCTGAATTTCTTTTTCTAAGCGAAACAGTTGTTAAGTGAATTCTGTCCCACTTTACGACCTTTCCTGCTATCACCGTTAAGTGAATCCCTGAAGTTGTTAAAATTAGTCACACAGTTGTCTGGCTTCCTTCTTGTCAGACGGTCGCAAAAGCGGATTACATGACCCTGGGATACTGTGACCGTCTTAAATATGAGCCACACATTCTAATTCTGTTCTCCTGACTTTGGGGAATGCCACAATGGTCGTTAAGGTGTAAAACGGTCATACCACTGGTCCTCAATTTACAACCACAGTCGAGCCCCAAATTTATGCTGTTAAGTGAGAAATGGGTTGGATGAGTTTTCTCCATTTCTGGCCACATTTGTTAAGTGAATCAATGCCATTCTTAAATTAGATACCCGGTCGCTAAGTGAATCGGGTTTCCCCATTGACTTCCCTTTTCAAATGATTGCAAGAAACAATCACATAACTCCATCGCCATTGTCATAAATGTGAATCAGTGATCAAGCATCCAAATGGAAGTCAAGGGACCGCACTGATGACACCGTATTATTTGTGGAAAATGGTGGGTGAATACATTTTTGGAAAGAAGTTGTAACTTTGAACGGACACTGTTGTGGCCCAGCAGGAGCCGTTGGAGCTGCCACCAGACTCCGACAGCGAGGGGCCTTATGAGTCGGCCCTGGAGAATGTGGAGGACCCTGGACAGGGTTCCGACTCTGAGCAGGGCACAGAGAGGCTGGTTGGCCACCAGGAGGCGCCTGAGCCTTGGACCAGTGGGGAGGAGACAAGGCAGAGTGATCCGGACGCCAACAGTGAGTTGTTCCTAGATGCCCGGCACCGGAGAGCTAATAGGCGTCAGGAACAGGAGGTGATTGCACTCAGCTGCTGGTAATTAGGCTCCTCTCCACACTTGAGAGACCGCCTGCTGCACTTG
>NC_045558.1:2059289-2131535 GCF_009769535.1 Thamnophis elegans
ATGATATTGGCTATGTAACAGTATACATTTATATGTTATGAAAATGGAAAATAAAAAAGTTTTGCTTAAAAAAGGGGGGGGGGGATTACATGATCCTGGGACACAGTGACTGTCATAAATATGAGTCGCTTGACAAGCGTCTGAATTTTGATCATATCACCCCAGGATTAGTGAAATGGTCGTAAGTGTGAAAAAGCCACTTTTTCAGTAACTTTGAACGGTCACGAAACAAACTGTTGTAAGTCAAGGACTTACCCGAACCACACAACCCTGGTACTGATTTCACAATCCCGGTGATTCACTTAACAACAGTGGCAAGGAAGGTTGTAAAACGGGGCAAAATTTATATTTAATGACTGCCTCATTTGGCAATGGGAATTTTTGGGCTCAATTTTAGTCCTAAGCTGAGGACTACCTGTAAAAACTTGCCAACAGCCAAAAGGAGTGTGTTTGTGTCGCATTTATTAGAGAGGATTTCGGCTGCCGGCTGTCTCCGATATACAGACTTTCCCAAGATTTCCGAGCCTTAAATGCTGTGGCTTTGGATTTCTATTTATGGAGGCGTTGCATAATAAACCTTTAAAACTAACCGTAATCTCCATCTTAGTGTGGCTTATTTATAGCGCATCAGTGATGCACAAGCTTCCAACTAGCAAACCTTTCATTTTAGCTCCCACCGAAGCTGAAAATAGACCCAGTAACACAATGAGCAACCGTCCCACTCCTTCTCCATCCACAGCCCCTCCTTCCCCAACCGGAAGGGAACTCCGAATGCTGGCTTGTCTCTGTCTCATTCTTGTCTCATAGTACTGGGGGGATCCTAGGAATTGAAGTCCACCTGTCTTCAGGTTGTTCAGTTTGAGGGACACGGAAGGAGGATCTCAGATACTTGTAAGGTCCTCCAGCAGCTTGTTAGTCCTCTTTCAGAGCTTTGTTCACGAGACTGGGGAATTCTGGGAGTTGAAGTCCACCATCTTAAAGCTGCCATGGTTGAAGGACATAGGAGGAGGACCTGAGATGCTTGGGAAGGTCTCTACTGCTAGGTTTGAAGGACATGGGAGGAGGACCAGATGCCTGGGAAGGTCTCTACTGCTAAGTTTGAAGGACATAGGAGGAGGACCTCAGATACATGGGAAGGTCTCCACTGCTAAGTTTGAAGGACATAGGAGGACCACCTCAGATACATGGGAAGGTCTCCACTGCTAAGTTTGAAGGACATAGGAGGAGGACCTCAGATACATGGGAAGGTCTCCACTGCTAAGTTTGAAGGACATAGGAGGAGGACCAGATGCCTGGGAAGGTCTCTACTGCTAGGTTTGAAGGACATGGAAGGAGGACCTCAGATACTTGGCAAGGTCTCTACTGTTAGGTTTGAAGGACATAGGAGGAGGACCTCAGATACTTGGGAAGGTCTCTACTGCTAGGTTTGAAGGACATAGGAGGAGGACCTCAGATACTTGGGAAGGTCTCTATTGCTAGGTTTGAAGGACATAGGAGGAGGACCAGATACCTGGGAAGGTCTCTACTGCTAGGTTTGAAGGACATAGGAGGAGGACCTCAGATACATGGGAAGGTCTCTACTGCTAGGTTTGAAGGACATGGAAGGAGGACCAGATACCTGGGAAGGTCTCTACTGCTAGGTTTGAAGGACATAGGAGGAGGACCTCAGATACATGGGAAGGTCTCTACTGCTAGGTTTGAAGGACATGGAAGGAAGACCAGATACCTGGGAAGGTCTCTACTGCTAAGTTTGAAGGACATAGGAGGAGGACCTCAGATACATGGGAAAGTCTCCACTGCTAAGTTTGAAGGACATAGGAGGAGGACCTCAGATACACGGGAAGGTCTCCACTGCTAAGTTTGAAGGACATAGGAGGAGGACCTCAGATACATGGGAAAGTCTCCACTGCTAAGTTTGAAGGACATAGGAGGAGGACCTCAGATACATGGGAAGGTCTCCACTGCTAAGTTTGAAGGACATAGGAGGAGGACCAGATGCCTGGGAAGGTCTCTACTTTTAGGTTTGAAGGACATGGAAGGAGGACCAGATGCTTGGGAAGGTCTCTACTGCTAAGTTTGAAGGACATAGAAGGAGGACCTCAGATACCTGGGAAGGTCTCTACTGCTAGGTTTGAAGGACATGGAAGAAGGATCAGATACATGGGAAGGTCTCCACTGCTAAGTTTGAAGGACATAGGAGGAGGACCTGAGATGCTTGGGAAGGTCTCTACTGTTAGGTTTGAAGGACATGGAAGGAGGACCAGATGCTTGGGAAGGTCTCTACTGCTAAGTTTGAAGGACATAGGAGAAGGACCTCAGATACTTGGGAAGGTCTCTACTGCTAGGTTTGAAGGACATGGAAGAAGGATCAGATACATGGGAAGGTCTCTACTGCTAAGTTTGAAGGACATAGGAGAAGGATCTCAGATACTTGAGAAGGTCTCTACTGCTAGGTTTGAAGGACATAGGAGGAGGACCTCAGATACTTGGGCTGATGAGCTTCCCTACTGCCCTGTTTACCCCAGTTTTTCAGAATTGTGTCCAGAGTGAAAAATGGGGGTCAGTGAACCTTGAAACTCAGAGGTCCAGAGATGGCATGTTCCTTGTACAACGGAGGAACGGACCAAGGTGTCCATGATCAAGAACTTTGGTTGGCCTCATGGAGATGGGTGGACTTCAACTCTGCTGTCTAATGTTTTCAACTCTACTGTCTACTGAGGTCCTCCAGGGGCCTGTTTGCCCCCGTTTCTCTTTTTTGAGCCCCGTTCTGAAGACTGGGGAATTCTGGGAGTCGAAGTCCACCCATCTCCAAGGGGCTGAGCTTGTGGAACTCTACCAGGAAAGGAAGATCTGAGATACCTTGGAAGCTAGGTTGTCCACCAAGGCCACGATGGAGTTCTTGAACAGGGTGGCCGCAGTCAGGGGGCGCTTCGTCACCTCCGTGATGCTCTGCTTGCCTTCCGGCCACATCTCCTGCAGGAGGGGGTCCGCGCTGGGAAAAGATGCCAAAAGGGGTTTAAAAAAAAGTCAATATGGCAGCTGGGATGTTGCTGCAAAGTTGGGATTTTTGCACAGACAGATCCACCTCTTGACACGAGGCGGTAAGAAGCACCAGCGCTGAAACTTTTGGAATCGCCCTTTAATGAAGTTTGCCTCCTCTCCCGGTCAAGAGTTTAGAGGCTGATTTAGCATGATGAGAGTTATAGTCCGATGCTTTTGGAGGCCTGCCTGCTACGCCAAGTAATTTCCTTAACTGACTTGCTACCAAGACCAGGGAAGGCAATAATAATAATAATAATAATAATAATAATCATCATCATCATCATCCTTTACTGAAAAGGAGAAACAATGGAGAACTGAGTTGGCGGTAGGGAATGAGATCTACGGAATGGTTAATATCAAGCGAGGAATTTTCCAGGGTGATTCACTTTCACCTCTTCTCTTCATCATCGCAATGATCCCACTATTAGTAATCTTAAAAAAATGAAATTAGGCTACCAAACAGCCAAAGAAGCTGAAAAAAATTTCGCATTTACTATATATGGATGATTTGAAACTCTATGGAAAGTCAGAAATAGAAATCCAATCATTGACAAACACAGTCCGAGTATTCAGCACCGATATTTCAATGCAGTTTGGCATGGAAAAATGCGCCACTGTATTCATAAAAAGGGGCAAAATCACTGCATGTGAGGGAATTGAAATGCCCAATGGCCAACTAATTAAATGCAAAGAAAATGAAGCCTACAAATACTTAGGCATTCTGCAGTTGGATAACATCAAGCATGGAGAAGTAAAAACTATTGTCAGGCGAGAGTACACCAACAGAGTTAGGAAAATTTTGAAATCTAAATTGAATGGTGGAAATACAATCAAGGCCATAAATACCTGGGCAATACCAGTTATAAGATACACAGCTGGCATAGTTAACTGGACACAAGCTGATTTGGACCTTTTGGACCGAAAAACCAGGAAACTAATGACAATGCACTACAGTTTACATCCACGTGGTGATACTGATAGACTGTACCTGCCCCGAAAATCAGGTGGCAGAGGATTATTACAAGTGAAGCAAATAGTTGAAGAAGAAAAACATGCACTGGCTGATTATTTAAAAGAAAGTCAAGAACATCTATTAATTGAAGTAAAGAACAAAAAACTACTGAAGGCCCAACAGACGAAACAAGAATACAGAAAAGATGTGATAAAATCAAGAATGGAGAGTTGGCAGAACAAAGCACTGCATGGCCAATTTCTGGAAAAAATAAAAGATAAAGTGGACAGTGAACAAACTTGGTTATGGTTAACAACAGGTACATTAAAGAAAGAAACAGAGTCACTAATCCTGGCTGCGCAAGAACAAGCTATCCGCACAAATGCCATTAAGGCCAAAATCGAAAAATCCTCTGATGATGCCAAATGCAGACTTTGCAAAGAAGCTGATGAAACTGTTGATCACATACTCAGCTGCTTTAAAAAAATCACGCAGACTGATTATAAATTGTGGCACAATTCAGTAGCACAAATGATCCATTGGAATTTGTGCAAAAATTATAATATTAAAACAGCAACAAACTGGTGGGAACATCAACCTGAAAAAGTCACCGAAAATCAGATGGTCAAGGTGGGATTTCTGTATACAAATGGACAAAATACTGGTGCATAATACACCAGACATCATACTGGTTGAGAAAAATAAGGTCACAATCATAGACATCGCAATACCAGGTGATAGCAGGGTCGCCGAGAAGGAATATGAAAAAATCGCAAAATACCAGGACTTAAAAATCAACGACTATGGTACAAACCAGCAGTGGTAATTCCAGTGGTAATCGGCACACTGGGTGCTATTCCAAAAGCACTGGAATTACATTTAAAACAGTTAAAAATTGACAAAATCACCATCGGTCAAATGCAAAAAGCCGCACTGCTTGGATCTGCACGCATATTACAAAAATACGTTACGACGTCCTAGGCCCCTGGGTGGGGTCCGACTAGTAATCAATGCCAAATCCGGCGAAACAACTGGCCGCTGTGATACAATTTTGTTGTTGCTAATAACAACAACAACAACAACAACCCCTCCGAGGAGCTTTACCTTTTCGTGGTGGAGGGGCTTCCACACTCTAGTGATCCTAAGTGATATGCTGAACAGGTGCACCATATCAAGTGAAGGGCCAGACAAAATTTGCGCCACAACCCATTCAAACATGGTGAATACGAGAAAAATGAAATCTATGCCGTCTGAACCGTCACTCGGATTACCAAGGGTTCCGTTGGATGCTATGGCTCCTGGGCATTCTGTGCAAATTGAGTTACAGGGCTCAGCTCCCTCTGCTAGGCAACCAGGGCATGGAGCTGACAAGCTACTGGAAGAAAAAGCAAAAAATCTGGACTAGGGAAGAAAACATCTCTATTATGGAAGTTTACTATCAGTCTGAGCCAGAAAAACGTGGATTTCAAAAACGAATGTATCATATTTGGAAGGTGAACCACATGGACTGTGATATCAGTGAACAAAGGCTAATGGACCAACGACGTGTAATTCTGAACCACAAATTTTTCACTACAGAATGAACAGGAATCAAAGAGAAAGCAACTAATGGTCTAAGTATACTAACAAAGAAGAGTAACATCAAGAATGATTTGCAGACTCAAAAGCAAACTGAGAAAGGGAGGAAGAGGTGCTGAAATGGATGAAGATAAAGAACAAGGAAGCACTGAAGAGCAAGCACCAACAGAAAGTACTCAATTAGCTGAAAAAATAAAGTATCAAATGGAAGATGCCGAAAGAACATGTTTGCCAAAGCTGAACAAAGTGAACCGCAAAGAATTGAGAAAGGTACTAAAAAAGGTCAATGAGGCTGTGCAAACCATTCAAACCACTACATTAGCTGAAACAAACCAGCTGATGTATGCAGCAGCCTTCATAACCACCAAGGAATTGGGTTTGAAAATACAAAGGAACCACAGAGGCAAGAAGGGGAAGCCTAAGTGGAAAATTCGGTTGGAATTGAAGATCAAAAATTTTTGTGGAGACTCGAGCAACTTGAAGAACTTAAGGCAAGGTCAGCTAAAGAACAAGCAGGTCAAAAACAGCCTGGAAGCAAGATACGATTTGGAGAATAAGGAGATTGCGGTAGTAATTGAAGAGCTGAAGCAGAGGGATGTTGCTATTGCTGAAAAGATTAAACGGTATGAAAATCGAGCAACTCAGTTCAAGGAAAACTCACAGTTCAGAGCAAATCAGCACCAGTTTTATAAGAGCTTAGAAAGTGGAGATGGAGTAACAACAAATGAGAAGCCTAATAAAGAGAAGGCTCTGAAATTCTGGAAGAATTTGTGGGAAAACAACAAGAAGCACGACAGAAATGCAACATGGATCAAGCAGGTTGGGGATTCTATTAAAGTCCATAAAATGGGAGATGTGAAAATAACAAAAGAAATGGTGCAAAGGCAGTCAAGAAAAGTGAAGAACTGGAGTGCACCTGGACCAGATGAGTTACATGGCTTCTGGTTTAAAGGCACTTACAAGTGAGCACAAAAGATTGGCAGCTCAAATGAACCAGATCTTAAAAACACCTGAAAATGATGAATGGATGACAACTGGAAGAACATTTTTGATCCAAAAAGATAAAGAAAAAGGAAAGGATCCTGGAAACTATAGGCCAATCACCTGTTTGCACAACAACATACAAGCTCCTTACTGGTATCATTGCAAACCAAATTTACGGATACTTGGAAAGAAGTGACTTGCTTCCTGTAGAACAGAAAGGATGTTGCAAAAATTCAAGAGGAACAAAGGACCAACTGCTGATTGATAAACTAATCCTAAAGAATTCAAAGCAAAGACGAACCAAGCTGTTCATGGCTTGGATAGACTATAAGAAAGCATTTGGTTCAGTTCCCCATAGCTGGATCAAGAAACGCCTGAAAATCTTTGGCATCAGCAGCAACATACAAAAATTCATGGAAACTTCAATGAACCTCTGGAAAACGAAGCTTATAACTAATGAAGAAGAAATGGGTGAAGTTGAAATTAAACAAGGCATTTTCCACGGCGATTCCCTTTCACCCCTACTTTTTATACTGTCAATGCTACCACTGACAATCATTTTTGAAGAAGATGAACTGTGGATACGAACTTGCAAAGAAAGGACTGAAAATTTCACACTTGGTGTACATGGATGATTTGAAGCTGTTTGGTAAAACAAAAGCTGAACTGAATTTATTAATTGAAAGCACAAAAGAATTTAGCCAAGACATTGGTATGCAGTTTGGAATTGACAAATGTGCAACAATGGCAATCAAAGCAGGCAAGGTCATAGAAGATGATGGAATAGAACTTGAGAATGAAGAAATGATAAAGGCAGTAAAACAGAAGAAGGCTACAAGTACTTGGGGATTTTAGAGGCCTCTGACTTAATGGATAATAAAGTCAAGGAATTAACTTCAGCCAAGTACATTCGACAAATTTGCAAGATATTAAAGTCCAAATTGAGTGGAGGAAAACGTCATAAAAGCCATAAATACCTGGGCTATACCTGTGATTCAATACTCTGCAGGAATAATTGACTGGACCCAGATGGAGTTGGACAATTTGGACAGAAAAACAAGAAAGCTTATGTCAATGAATCATGCTTTGCACCATAAAAGTGATGCTGACCGATTATATCTACCAAGAGCAGAGGGTGGTCGAGGACTCCAACAAGTAAAACAGACTGTGGAACAAGAAAAACACAGCTTGAATGATTACATCCAGAAAAGTGAAGAACCAATGATTAAGAAAGTAAATAAAGGAGGCCTTTTGAAGACAGCTAAGTTAAAAGCTGAATATAAGAAAAAAGTAATTGAGAAGCGAGCTGAAAATTGGAAAAGCAAAGCTATGCATGGCCAAAACTTGAAAAGTATTGAAGGCAAAGCTAACCAAAAACTAATTTGGAACTGGTTAAGATCAGGAGTACTGAAAAAAGAAACAGAAGACTTTATTTTGGCAGCTCAAGAACAAGCCTTAGCCACAAACTGCATGAAGGCAAAAATTCAACATGTTACCACCAACAGCAAATGTCGCCTCTGTAATGAGAAAGACGAGACAGTCGACCACTTGATCAGTGGGTGCAGCAAAATTTCACAAACTGACTACCTACAACGCCATGACCGCATTGCTAAGACCATTCACTGGAAATTGTGCCAAAAGTTTGGATTGGAGTACAGCAAAAACCACTGGAAACATCAGGTTGAGAAGGTTTTAGAGAATGAGAAAGTCAAGATCTTGTGGGACTTCAGAATTCAGACTGACAGACACTTGGCCCACAACACACCTGTCATAACAATAGTTGAAAAGAAAAAAAAATACGGTTCATAGACATTGCAATACCTGGAGATGCATGAATTGAAGATAAACAGCAAGAAAAAATCACAAAGTACCGGGACTTGCAAATTGAAGTTGAGCGACTGTGGAAAAAGAAATCGTGTGTTGTCCTGATTGTAATTGGAGCCCTTGGAGCAATACCCAAAGGGCTACCTCGCTATTTGGAAATTTTAAATTTACCTGACTTGAATATTCTGACTCTACAAAAAACCATCTTACTTGGAACAGCTTATATCCTCCGACGTTACCTTAACAGTTCCTAGGTCCTTGGTTAGGACTCGAGCTGTTGAGCTACCAACCAGCCCCAAAGGCTGTGAATCTCACCAAAGACTAACCACATCATAATAATACAGTAACACAGGTAGACTTCCACTTACAACCAATCGTTAGGGACCATTTGAAGTTACAATGGCCCGGTTTTCACACTTACGACTGCCATAGCATCACCATGGCCATGTGATAAAAATTAACACACTTGGCAATGGACTCATGCTTATGACGGTTGCAGAATCCCGGGTTCCCATGATCCCCTTTTGTGAGCTTCTGATGAGCTGAGTCAATGGGGGAAGCCAGATTCATTTAATGACCGTCTTACTAACTGAATTGCATGATCCTTTTTTGGGGACCTTCTGACTAGCTGAGTCAATGAGGGAAGCCAGTGTTGTGGCCTGTCAGCTGCCAGCCCCTCCGGGAGCTGAATCAGAGGAGGAGGAGGAGGAGGCGGTGTGGGAGTAAGGGTCAGGCTCAAGGCAACTTCCGAGGGGGAAGAGGGAGTGGAGCTGTCAGAGAGAGAGACAGAGGCGGTGCCTGGGCCACCCGTCAGGCCCCAGATGGAGAGTCAACAGCCCCCAGGTCTGGAGGTGGCTGATGAGGAAGAGGAGGAGCAGCTGGGTCCAGTGCCTGATACGCAGAAGCCAGAGGAGAGGAGAGCAGTGGAAATCTATGGGCCGGTCCCCTTACAGGAATAATAGAGATGGAAGGGACCTTGGAAGTCATCTAGTCCAGTGGTGGGTTTCTAATTTTTTTTTACTACCGGTTTACTTGTGCACACATGTGCGCACACGCGTGACACTTTTGCGCATGTGCAGAAGCATCCGGCTGAGTGGGCGGAGCCTCCAATCTCCGCTACTACCGGTTCACTTGATCTGGGCTGAACCAGGAGCATCCCACCTCTGAACTAGTCCGACCCCCTGGTCAAGCAGGAGATGGTTAGAAGATCGTAGAGTAACAGGATCAACTGCAGGGATTCACCGGTGGCAAGAAAGGTCGTAAAAGGCGGGCAAAACTCACTTAGTGACATAAATGTGGGGCTTAATTGCAGTCATAAGTCGAGGACCTCCTGTGCACCAAGGTCAATGGCCAAACTGCGCCACTTGAGATGAGTTTCCTTCAAATCCTGGCTTCTCCCACTGCCCTCAGCCGGACCTACCTGTTGTAAAGCAGTCGCTTGATATCCTGGAACAGACTGTCTTTGTTCTTATCAAGAAATCCTTCCACGGAATACCTGAAACCCAGATTCAGAAGTGCAGGTGAGTGGGGTGGTTGTGAACTGCCTTCCAGTGTAGCATGATGCTCAGGGGGCTGGAATAGATGACCTCTAAGGTCCCTTCCAGCTCCTATTCCCTATTCCCTATTCTATTCTATAGCAAACCAGTGCAAATCTATGCTTGTCAAAATCGGTTGCTTTAAGATGGATGGACTTCAAGTCCCAGAATTCCCCAGCAAAGCAAGTATGGACTTCAAGTCCCAGAATCCTGCAGGAAACTTGCTTTAAGATGGGCGGACTAATTTGATTCTGAACTTAACAAGGGCAGCAAGATCTTTGGTGGCGCAGTACTGGAAGAAGGAAGAATTGCCTGCTATTCCAGAATGGACGTCAAAAGTAGTAAACTTAGCAGAGATGGCCAAAGTCTCAGCATATTTGAAGGACCATCCAGATGAGAAATACAAGCTGGACTGGAGAAGATGGATTGACTACATTCAAAATAAATATCGGACTAAGAAATTTCAACTAGCTTAGGAATGAATGAAGAAGGAATGTTACAACTTATCTAAAGTTAGCTTAATAAAAGGGGAGTTAAAGTACAAGAGGGAGGTAGGATGCTAAAGTTAGTTAGCTTATGTTAGTGTATGATTGTTAAATGTTTATACCCTGTATTTTGCTCTGGGAGGTTGGGGGGGAAGGGAGGGTTGGAGGGGGGGCAGGGTTGGGGCGGAGGGAGGGAAGCGGAAGGGGAAATATTTGTCAAATCTATTAAAACTCTTTAATTAAAAAAAAAAAAGATGGGTGGATTTCAATTCCCAGAATTCCACAATCGGCATGCCTGGATTTCCCCAGAATACTCTAGCCGGCATGCATGGATTTCAACTCCCAGAACCCCCTTAGCCAGCTTGTGTGGATGTCAATTCCCATAATTTAACAGCTAGCATCATTATCATCATCATCTTTTAAAGACCCCATAATCCCTTGAGGATTGGAGTCTGGGCTACTGAATGGAGCTGTTTACTGGCCGGATGCCCGTCCCTGTCGCCAATGGGGAGTTATGTTCATCGGACATAATCTCAACGTGCCCAGTGAGAGGAGTCTCTGGCTCTGCCTAGGATCGAAATCACAGCCTCCTCCTAATTGTGAGGCGAGAGCTCCGCCTCTGGGCCACTGCAACGCTCCAAATTCCCCAGCTGACATGGGTGGAGATTAATTCCCAGAATTCAATAGGCAGAATTCCTGGACTTCAACTCCCAAAATTCCCCCAACAACCACCACCAACGTGCTTCTTCAACCAGCAGAAGGGGAAGTAAGGGAAAGGATTGAAGAAAATCCACTTGCATAACGTCTCCCGCGTAATGCTTGATCCGGAAATCGCGTCCGTACTCCAGGGACTTGTCGGTGGAATTGAGCTGTGGAAACACATAAGCCGATGCCCGTCAGGGTGTGGTTGTGTGGTGGGTGTATCGTTTCCCCTGCTCGCACAATCCCACTTGTTCTCATGGAACGAAGCCGAAAAACAGCACGAAAGGAAGGATTGTGTAGGTTGGATTCACTTACCAAACATGTTTTTTTCCCTTCACAATTGTGGTGACTAAATTTACAACCGTCGTACAAATGGTCATAGCATCGAGTCAGCTCATGTGATAGCAATAGCAATAGCAGTTAGACTTATATACCGCTTCATAGGGCTTTCAGCCCTCTCTAAGCGGTTTACAGAGTCAGCATATCGCCCCCAACAATCCGGGTCCTCATTTCACCCACCTCGGAAGGATGGAAGGCTGAGTCAACCCTGAGCCGGTGAGATTTGAACCGCTGAACTGCAGATAGCAGTCAGCTGAAGTGGCCTGCAGTACTGCACCCTAACCACTGCGCCACCTCGACGGTGATTATCTGCTTCATTGACACCCCAACCTATGACTAAAATGCCAGGCCCAATTGAGGTTGTAAGTTGAAGAATGGCTGTAACGGTTTAAATTTATAACTTGGCCTTACGAAGCAAATTCAGTCGATCAATCAGAAGTGAGCTGGAAGGGGCCTTGAAGGTCATCTAGTCTAACCCCCTGCTCACGCGGGAGACCCTTGGCCGTTTCAGACAAGGGGTAGTTTAGCCTCTTCTTCAAAATTCATAAGCAAAACCAAGAAAAAAACTTTACATATTCGAATAAAAATATAAAAAAATCCTGTTATTAAATTTATTTTAAGAAGGCAACTCAATTTCTAAATTTTTCCCCCTGGATGTGAAAAATTGTGCATTCAGCGGCATCATATGTAAAATAAAGGACAAAATTGATGTTGTTTGAAAGATAAATAAATCTAAAGAAGAGACTGAACAGTCGCTTGTCTGAAATGGTATAGGATCTCCTGCTTGAGCAGGGGGCTGGACTAGAAGACCTCCAAGGTCCCTTCCAGCTCAATTCCGATTCCATTTCCGATTTTAAAAGAAAGCTTTCTGAAAGCTTTATAATACTGTGATCAACTTACGACCGTTCGTTTAGTGACTTTCCAAGCATTACAATGAAACTGAAAAACATGACTTATGACTAGTCCTCACACTTACGTCCATCGTGGCATTTTCCCCAAAACATGTCGTCAAATTTCAGCGCTTGGTTTCCGGTGTGTATTTAGGATGGCTGCGGCATCCCGGGGGGGGGGGGGTGTCATGTGATCACCATTTTCCAACCTTCCCAGCCAGCTCCCGACAAGCAAAGTCAATTGAGGAAGCTGGTTCCACTTAACAACGGTGTGATTCACTTGGCAGCGATTCACCAAACCCAAAAGCTCGGGAAGCCAGGGATGATTCACCGAAAAAACTTCTTTGCTTAGCAATGGAGCATCTGGTTCATGCTACAGTCATAAGTTGAGGACTGCCTGTCGCCAATTGCCCGCCCCTTTTCCTCCCTATAGCTGCCCTGGGTTCGAATTGCACTGTTGCCCTCTTTAACTTTTAGAAGTCCCTGTGCTGCTGCAGTGTCACCCAGATTATTCAGAAAAAAAAACCACACATAACCCACCCATCCCTGAAAAGTGTCCCTACGTGGTCGCCAAATTTTTTCCTCCATATCCCGTATGGGAGCGGTAAAGGATCCTCAGATTGTGTTCCTTACGGGATATTACTCCTACGATCCTCTTACCTTCCTGCTGGTATAATGTGGGTGTTTGCCAAGCCGGGTGTCCATGCTCTCTAAGAAAAGGGCATCGGTCACTTTCCCTACGGTCAAGCAAGCTTCGTCCAGGACGGCAATGATACCCTTGTGCGGCTCTTCCACCAGATCGACAATGATTTGATTGTCGAAATATTCAATCTGTCGAGAGAAGGCAGAGTCGATGTTTGGCAAGGGAAGAGTTAAAGCAGATTCCATACACACACACCCAAAAACCAACACTTGGCTGCTTTAAGGTGTGTGGACTACAACTCCTAGTATTCCCCTAGTATTCCAGCCACGGCGAGTTTCACAAATCTTAAAAGTTGTTCAGGTTGAGAATGACCTCTCTAGAGAGCGTGAAATTTGAAAAACCGCTTTGTCCACTGCAGCTACTCCTTGACTTACAACCTTTCATTTAATGACCATTCAAAGTTACGACGGTGCTGAAAAAGGGGACGTGGCCAGTCCTTGACTTACAACCATTCATTTAATGAAAAGGGACTTACGAGAAGTCTTCAACCTACCACCATTTGTTTAATGATGGTTCAAAGTTACAATGATGCTGATAAAAAGGAACAGGTCATTCCTCACACTCACACGACGGTTGCAGCGTCCTCATGATCACATGATCAAAATTTGGGCACTGGGCAACTGGCATGTATTTAGGACTGTTGCAGGGTCCTGGATTTAAGAGATTGTCCCTTGTGAGCTTCCCACCAGATTCAACAGGATTTGCTTAAGGATTGTGTGATTCACTTAACAACCGTGGGAAAAAAAAGTAAAATCAGGCATGATTTACTTAACGACCAGGTCGCTTAGTGATGGAAATTCCGGTCCCATTTCGTGATCATAAGTCAACGACTAACCGTACAGTCCAGTTTCAACTGTAATCGTTTTATGGGGAAAAATTAATTTCAGATCGAAGACAACTTTGGAGGGTTTTCCGGGGCGGGGCGGGGGGCAGCTGCATTGATGTTTAAGGAACTCACATGTTGCCACTCGATCCCCTCGCGTTGGTATTCCTGCTGTTCCTGCTGGAGGATCAACTCAATGAAGAGCTGCTGAAGTTTCTCATTGCAGTAGTTGATACAAAACTGCTCGAAGCTGGGAAAAAGAGACTTAGAAAGTCAGGAGCCTGGCCCAACAAACCTGACCCCCCCTCACAAGCGCCCATCCATCTACAGGAATTCCTCGCTTAATGACTGACCGCTTAACAACCATTCCAAATTACAACACACTCGAAGAAAGTTACTTATAACTTATTGTTACGAAGTGTGATAATTCCCCCGGTTGCGTTGTGGCTCGTCGACGGCCACCTCCACAGTCAGAGGAGGCAGAGGGGGAGCCAAGGTTAACATCGGTGGAGCAAGAGGACTCGGAGCCAAATGCAGAGCAGGGCCCATCTACTGACGCTCAGGCAGAGAAACAACTGTTTTCGGGGCCTGAGTTGAGCGAGGGGGAGTAATAGATGGGGAACATCCCAGATGTGCATATATGCAGAGAGGAGGGCTGGGGGCCAGCTGTACAGGAAAAGAAGGAGACATTAACAAGCTACTCCCTGGCTGGAACATAAAGAGGAGGGGCGTGGGAGGCACCGGTTGTTGTAGACAACCGTTTGTGCTACAGGAGATCCCCCTGCATCGGATTACTTTGCCAAGATTACTTTGTCAACACCCAGGTGGGTGAGGAGGACTCTTTGCGTTGGGGGTTGAAGTGCTAATTGAGCCTCCCCTGCTGGGAACTCAGTGGCATTGCAATTATCTCAGCTGGTGTGAGTAGAGACTGCTACTGCTTGTCGAAGGACTTACTATCTGGAGTTTTGTCCATGAACGCAGTTTATTTCTGCCTTGTTAAATAAAAAAGTGGGGGTAAGCAGTTGAGTAGTACTTGCCAAGGCTGCGTTGGAACAGGACGCTTCCCCGGTTATCTCTCCAGAGGTCAGCTTGGAGGAAGATGAACCACTCCGGGAAGGAAGTTGGTGAATGGCTCAAAATGGGCACCTGAGTGGGATTTGGCTCAAGCGTAGCCGCAGCAGAGCAACCTGGAGACTTACTGTATTTTTCGGAGTATGACGCACCTTTCCCCCTCTAAATGAATGTGGAAACGTTGGTGCATCTTATACACCGAATGCAGCCATTCTTGGCCTCCTAAAGCCCTGTCCCCCGCATCCCATTTTTGTGAAAAACGGGTGAAAAACGGCCCATTTTTTGCAAAGACGGCCCGTTTTTTGCAAAGACAGCCCGTTTTTTGCAAAAACGGGGTGTTTTTGCCTACCCCCAGCCCTTCTGAAGCCTGCAGAGTGCTCCTGGGGAGGGGGGGAGGGAGGACAAAATCTTTTTTTCTTACATACCTCTTCAAAATCCTGGTGCGTCTTATACACCGGTGCGTCTTATAGTCCGAAAAATACAGTAGGTGGCGAAAACATGCAGCTGCAGCCGGCTAGTGGTGAGGAAGAGGAGCTGCCTGCTGCAGCTGATCCAAGAACAGGTAGAGCAGGGAAGAGGCGGGAAGCAGAGGAGCCAGATAACCCGCGCGGAGGCAGCCTCGCCGCTCTTGATGGGTTGCACCAGAAGCCGCCCATTTAGCACAACAGAAGAGTAGGAAGAAATGCTGGGACACAACACGTTCATTTCCTAGCTGTGTAGTTTTTGGTCGTTGTGATGCCTACCTGTCTTTGTATGCCACACTGTGCCTTAAACTTGGAAGGTGCCAGGTGACCTCTGGATTTTTCCTTCCCTCGGGGATCCGATTGTATTTTGGATTTAATCCTGCCTGGTAGGTTTATTTGGATTGGGAAACTTTTAAGTGCTGTGTGTGGGTCCACTGGCCATTGCTCTGAGGACCGGCCTCGATCTGCTTGTGGCTGGATTGAGTTGGGACAGTTCTGGGTTTCGGGTGAAGGGATTTTCGGGGGGAATATTGATAAACCCACTAAGCCACAAATACTTGCATGTGTGTGTGTGAGAGAGAGAGCGATCTGGACAACACACAAAGTAACAATTGCTGGTGTACGAGCGGTCCTCAACTTATGACCGCAATGGAGCCCCAAATGTCTGTCGCTGAGCAAGACAGTTGTTGAGTGAGCTTTGCCCTGTTTTATGATCTTTCTTGCCACCGTTGTTAAGTGAATCGCTGCAGTTATGAAGTTAGTAGCGCGGCTGTAAAATGAAACGGGGTTCCCCGTTTGTCTCAGTTTCTCAGAAGGTTGCAAATGGGGAATCCC
Organism: Thamnophis elegans; assembly: GCF_009769535.1. Lineage (NCBI taxonomy): Eukaryota > Metazoa > Chordata > Lepidosauria > Squamata > Natricidae > Thamnophis > Thamnophis elegans. The sequence continues at coordinate 2,075,516 of NC_045558.1, forward strand.
CATGGCGTGCAACCGTCATAAAGATGAGTCAGTTGCCAAGTGTCTGAATTTGGATCACGTGACCATAGGGATGTACAAAGAAAAACGGTCATGAATCAATTTTTTTTCAGTGCCACCGTTTGTGACTCCGAACGGTCGCTAAATGAACTTCTGTGAGTTGAGGACATCGTGGACTTACATATTATATGATTTGCAACTGGCTCGTCTTTACGACCGGTTTCAGGCTCCCGTGGTCACATGACAGTGATTTGCAACCTTGTTTTTGTTAGCTTTTGCCGCTTTCCAGCAAAAAAAAAAACTCAATTTGAGATAACAGATTCACTTAACAACCATGTGCTTCCTTTAACAACCGTGTAATTCATGGAATGGCCCTGGTGGCTCCCTTTAGGCTCATCACAACACAGTCATAAAATTGAGGCCCTGGCCAGCGACGGCCCATTTAAACAACTGCAACAACTTACGACCAAAACCCGAAGCCCAGTTTTTGGTCGTTAAATGAGGACTGCTGGTACGACCCAAGGATCCCCTTGGCGTGTTCTACCTGTTGTTGTCGAAGATCTCAAAGCCATAAATGTCCAAGACTCCGATGACCGTATTTTTCCCGTGGATACGAGGGTCGTAGTCCTTGACCTCAATGATCGCGTTGATACGGGTCACGATCCAACAAAACAGCCTCTCGTAAATAGCCTGCGGACGAACACGGGGAGAAGACTTGTGCAAGAGCAAGGAAGCAGCAAGATTTTAGATTTTGGAGATACTTCGGGGAGTATCTCCAAACAGGGGAGAGGAGTTCTGGTCCCATCTTTACCAGGTAAGTCGGCTTGGTAACATTGGGCCAGCCACCAAGAGATGGGAGTTCTAGTTCTGAAAGCCAGCTAGGTGACCCTGGACCAAAAGATGGTGATTTTTAGTCCCATGGTAGGAACAAAAGCCAACTGACTTTGGCCCAACCACTTAGAGACATGATTTCTAGTCCTGTCTTAGGCATGAAAACCAGCTGGATGACTTTGGGCCAATCACCAGGAGATGGCGAGTTCTAGTACCACGTTAGGAATTGGGTGACTTTGGGCCAATCACCAGGAGATGGCGAGTTCTGGTACCACGTTAGGAATTGGGTGACTTTGGGCCAATCACCAGGAGATGGCGAGTTCTAGTACCACGTTAGGAATTGGGTGACTTTGAGCCAATCACCAGGAGATGGCGAGTTCTAGTACCACGTTAGGAATTGGGTGACTTTGGGCCAATCACCAGGAGATAGCAATAGCAATAGCAGTAGACTTATATACCGCTTCATAGGCCTTTCAGGCCTCTCTAAGCGGTTTACAGAGAGTCAGCATATTGCCCCCAACAATCTGGGTCCTCATTTTACCCACCTCGGAAGGATGGAAGGCTGAGTCAACCCTGAGCCGGTGAGATTTGAACCGCTGACCTGCTGATCTAGCAGTAGCCTGCAGTGCTGCATTTAACCACTGCGCCACCTTGGCTCTTGGAATTGGGTGACTTTGGGCCAATCACCAGGAGATGGTGAGTTCTAGTACCACGTTAGGAATTGAATGACTTTGGGCCAATCATCAGGAGATGGTGAGTTCTAGTCTGCTTTCGACACGAGAGCCAATTGGACCGTCTCTCTCTCTCTCTCTCTCTCTAAACTCCAGCAACCTCACAGGGTGGTTGTTGTGGAGAAAATAAGAGGAAGAAGGAATATTAGGTATGTTTGCCACCTCGAATAATTTATAAAAATAATAAAGGTGGGATACAAATAATAATAAAATAAATAAAATAAAAATAAAGCAAAATAAAAATAATAAAGTTGGCTAAAATAAAGTAAAATTAAAACAAGATGATAATAAAATAAAATAACTAAATAAAATAAAATATGGCTCTTCAGCTTTGAAACAGAGATGAGCACCGCCCCCTAGAGTTGGGAATGACTAGCACATTTGTGCGAGGGGAATCTTTACCTTTAAGATGATTAAAAAAAATACTAAATGAAGATCATTAAAACAAAATGAAGACAAGGTTAAAATAAATAAAATACTAAAGTAAAATAAAGGAAATTAAGATATATAAAGTAATATAAAATTAAATTAAAATGAAATAAAAATTGAAATGAAAAAATTGGAAACGAGAACAAAACCAAATATCTGCCTATTCTTCAGTCCCCTATACAAGCCTTTCCTTTCCTCTGTAGGTTCCTGAATGACACCCCAAGTGGACAGCTGAGTAACCACGTCAATATCACGCAAAGCCCAGTGGGAGTTCCTACCAGTTCGTCCCAGTTCGGCAGAACAGGTAATTGGCATGCCGGCCTGAGTCATAGAATTGGTAGCGACCCAGGCTGGCCATGCCCCTGAACCGGTTCCCCAGTCACCATAGTCATCTCGTTTTTGAGCTCTGCACATGTGCAAAACAATTTCTATTAAACTGTGCAAGTGCACGCAAGGTGCATCCAGCACATGTGTGTGTGTGAAGCGCACCCGCGAGCAAACCGGCAGTAACTCTGGCTAGAGCCCACCCCAGCTGAAGCCCCCTCAGACCACGGAATGCCTCGTGTCCAGCCGAACTCTGCTGTTACCTTGGCACAAGCATCCCGCGCGTAGTTCGCTTCGTCGCAACCGTGGCCTTTTTGGATCACCTCCCCGCCGCCCGTAGCCACCGTCCGATACAGGAGGGTGTTCAGGAGGCTCTCTGGCTCGGTGGAAGTCAACTCCGCAAGGTAGGAGACCAGTTGTGGGTCTTCGACGGCCACCTCGTCGCCAGAGCAGATGAAATTCACGTTGCCCTGGGAATTCAGCAGACAAAAAGATCTGTCAGATGTCAAATGCAGCTAGTTCTCAACTTATAACAGTTAGCTGAGTGACCGTCCGAAGTTACAACGGCACTGGAAAAAAGGGACGTAGGAACTTTTTCCCCACACTTAAGATTGTTGCAGCATTCCCCAGGATGACATGATGTACACTCAGTCGCTTGACAACTGGCTCACATTAATGACGGCTGCAGGGTCCCAGGGTTACGTGATTCCCCTTTTGTGACCAGCAAAATCAATGGGGAAGCCAAGTTCTTAACAACCATGTTGCTAATTTAACAATCGCAGGGATTAACTTAACCAATGTTCTGCAAGCACTGGGCTAGCTCAACTAGGCAGGAAAGGGTGAGGAAGAAACTCAAGATCAATCCTCCTTGATTCTCTTGAGTGTAAAAGGAGACGGGAAGTATCTCTATCAGCGGTCAATAAGATCGTATTTTATTACGAGAAAGTTATGTTTTAATCGTACTCTTTGTGATGGAAGGAACTTTTCAACCATTCCGTAAGCATTGGACTAGACAGGAAAAGGTGAGAAAGAAACTCGAGATCGATCCGCCTTGATTCTCTCGAGTGTAACAGGAGACGGGAAACTATCTTTATTCACTTTCAAGATTGTATCTTATTACGAGAAAGTTATCTTCTAATTGTACCCTTCGTGATAGAAGAAACTTTTCAATCATTCTGTAACCATTGTGTGATGACCCGGGGCGTCGCACAGCCAGACAACAGGTCTAACTTCCCTTTATGGCTTTAACCTGAGACTTCACAGATTCAACACTTGTTCCAACAAATGCCCCTCCCCACAGCATCTCATTAAGTCTCAGTCCCCAGGTGTGCCTGGTGAAGTATTGTGTGGCACTCCCGAGTAGCTGGCTCAGTCTGCGCTGTTCTCGCCTTCTCTCCACTCTCCGTGCTCCTGGATCAGGAGGGGGTGGTCCTTGCTCCTCGCCTGAGCTCTGTCTCTCTTGCTCACAGCTTAGCCTCTCTTGGTCCTCCTGCCCCTGTTTCTTCCTGCCTACCCCCAGATTCGGTTCCACCACAAATCTGCGGTAGACTAAAGCGCGCTCGACGAAAGCACGTACGTGACGTCATCACAGCGCGACGAAAACGGCACGCTGTGAGCGGTAAATTTAAAATTAATGCGAAAACCTTACCCTAACCCCCCCAAACCTAAGCCTAAGCCTAACCCTTAACCTAACCCTAAACCTAACGCTAAACCTAACGCTAAACCTAACGCTAACCCTTAACCTAACCCTAAACCTAACCCTAACGCTTAACATAACCCTAAACCTAACCCTAACCCTAAACCTAACCCTTACCTTTATGTGAATCGGCTTGCTTTAATTTAATTTTAATTTTAATTTAATCTATTTTTAATTTTATTTGTCGCGCTACTGTTGACGTCACGTACGCGCTTTGATCGGGCGCGCTTTAGTGGACCATGGTTTTGACGGGTCACACCAGATTCAGGCTCCGATGGGCACATGACACATTGGGTTAGTTCAACTAGACAGGAAAGGGTAACTTAAGATTGACTCATCTTGATTTTCTTCAGTATAAAAAGAGACAGGAAGTATCTCTATCAGTTTCCAAGATCAGGTCATCAAACCCCAATACCAGAAAGTGATGTTCTAATCTACATGATGTTGGTTTTTATCGGTCCACCTTCGAAGGGTGGGCCGATAAAATGTCAAATCAGTGTTGATAAAATGTCAAACCAGTGTTGATAAAATGTCAAATCGGTGTTGATAAAATGTCAAATCAGTGTCGTTTACCAAGTGTAAAATGGCTGCCAGGATCTTCTGCACGGAATCAATCTCTTCGGAAGTGAAACCGATCACTTTCATGGCATCCAGGACGGATTGATAGTTGGTTTTCTCACTCTGCAAAGACTTGGGAGGGCAGAAGGTAAGAAGGGCGTGGGTGGGTAAACAACCAAAGAGGTAAAATAAGAACTAGAATTAATCGGGGGGAGGGGGGGCTTGGATGTTCACCACTTCTTCCCCCTACTTATGAATGAATTCGGGGTGCATTCAGCCTCAACTGATATATAGGTAGTCCTCGGCTTATGACCACAATTGAGTAGGAAATTTCTGTGACTGAGCAAGACAGTTGGTAAGTGAATTCTGCCCCACTATGACTTTTCTTGCCACCGTTAAGTGAATCATTACATTCACACGGTTGTTAAGTGAATCCGGCTTCCCCATTGACCTTGTTTGTCAGAAGGTCGCAAAAACAGATCAGGTGACCCCAGGACGCTGCAACCGTCATAAGTGTGAGTCGCCAGGAGTCCGAATTTTGATTACATGACCACGGGGATGCTGCAACCGTCATAGGTGTGAAAAATGGTTGCAAGTCACATTTTCAGTGCCGTTCTAACTTTGAAACAGTCACTAAACAAGCCGTTGTAAATTGAGGACTAGCTGCCCTAGTACAAATATTAAAAAACATACGAACAAAACTTCTGAGATTTCCGCAGATTAACTGAGAGGTATTTACGGCCAGTCCTTGACTTACAACCATTCATTTAATGACCGTTTCAAAGTTATAACCATTGAAAAAAGTGATGCATGACCATTTTTCTCACTTTATAACCATTACTACATCCCCACGGTCACAGGATCAAAATTCAGATGTTTGGCAACTGACTCGTACTTATGACAGACATAGTGTCCTGGGGTCTAGTGATTCCTTTTTGCAACCTTCTGACAATCAAAGCCATGGGGAAGCCATATGCACTTAACAACCGTGCTGCTAACTTAACAATGGCAGTGATTCACTTAACAACAAGGTCATAAAATGGGGCAGAATTCACTTAACAACTGTCTTGATTAGTAACACATGTTTGGGGCTCCATTGAGGTCAGAAGTCTACCTGTACATTAATCTGCGTCTTCGTAACATTTTACAATAGCCTTAATTTTCTGAGATTACTTTCCTCACTTGTTTACGGACAATCAACGTTTCTCTATTTCTTCTTATCACCAGAAGGACTTGCCATATATTCAACAGAGTGGTACTTACCTTGTTATTACTACCGCCTTCCTTGGTAAACCTATAGGCCGTTGGGTCTCCAACCAGGTGGAGAGATTCCAGCTTAGCGTCAGAGGCACCAAGAAGCAACTGGAAATAAAAATGACTTGACTTACAACGCATTTGCAGATGACTTGGCATTTAACATAGAGCTGTGATGGGGAACCAGCTGTGTTGGAAGTGGCACGCAGAGCCCTCTCTCCAGCCACATGAGATTTCCCCCATTGCTCTTCTGGATTCAGCTGGTCTTCACACACGCAAAAGCACTGGAAGCACCAGAAACCGGAAGAGCAATCGGGAAGCCGACTGGAACACTGGAAGAGCAGCGGGAGCACGAGAAACCGGAAGATCATCTTCTGCGCACACCCATGCGCACCAGTGGTGGGTTCCTCTCCCTGTCGCTACCGCTATGGTGCTCATGGGACCAACGTTGAAAAATATGACATTAAACTATTCTACGCCCTTTGGAAGAAGCCGTAATGCAGGTTGACCTCGACTTACGATCACCATTGGGACCGCCGTTAAGCAAGGCGATTGTTAAAGGCGTTGCACCTGAGGTCGTGACCTTTTCTTCTCCTTTGCCGCCATTGTTTAGCAAATCCCTGCAGTCATTCAATGAATCACATGGCTGTTAAGTCAATCAAAAAGCTCAACATGAAGAGAATTTTCCCCGGGGAGATTATATATTATTTTTATATATCTATTAATAGATCAAACCATTAGGTAATTAAGGAAGATGGGAAAGGTGGTCCTTTGGCCTCCCTGATGGAACACAGACCGGATTTCCGGATGGAAGGGAGGGATTGAATCTCAGAAGAGCAAAAAAATAGCCATTTTAAAGGCTTTGTGTATGAGAATGAGGATGAAGACAGCTCCTCCTCAAGGGTTCCCAGGTTCTATGTTTTATGCTGCAAGTTGGCAAGATTCTGTCTATAGGTGAACTTCAATACAGGTAGCATTCGTTTAATGTCCATTCAAACTTTTTCACACTTACAACCTTTGCAGCATCCCCGCCACAGAATCAATTCTCAAGACAATTGGCTACTGACTTATACTTATGACGGTTGCAATGTCCCAGTGTTATGTGACCCCCTTTTGCAACATTCTGATCCGCAAAGTCGAAGGGGAAGCCAGATTCATTTAACAATCGTGTTACAAGCTCAACAACTGCAGCAATTCAGTTAACCAGCGGGCCAAGAAAGGTCGTAAAATGTGATGAAACTCGCTTAACAACTGTCTGTAATGGGAATTTTGGTCTCAATTGTCATCGCAAGTTGAGGACTATCTATCAAGGAAATTACTTAGAATGATCTCAATATGTCTTTCTTGGTTTTTTTTTTTTTCAACTTCACCCCCTTAGAGCTAGAAAACATTTTGGGATCCCAGAATAACCCCCTTCTAGAGGACACACAACGGGATCTTGCCCGGCCACCGCAACCTTCCCAAGAGGTGAGAGTTTCACGAAAGGACAATTACTCCATCAAAGAGGTAAGTCCAGTGGTCGCAACCAGTATGCTGTGACGGGGCCGGGCGTCCACCATGGACGTGCGCGCTGCACACGCATGCGCGCCCACCTCCTTGCGACACTCCAGCTCCTTGGCAGAGGTCGTGCAGGTGCCGTACGCTGTCCGCACTTTGCACAAATGGCCTGGTTAGCTCAAATAGAGGTAAGGAAAGAGGGAGGCCCTCCAAAGCACCGTTCCGGTACGGTGGCCGCTGTTCCTAGTGCGGGACGCACCGCCCGGAACGCACCCCTGTGTAAGTCCATGTTCCAACTGAGGAAACCCTTGGACATCTCAACGTAGACCACAGTGGTCACTCTGGTAAGATCTGAATCTCATCTAGAACATTATGGCTCAAGGGATTGGCCAGATGACCTCCAAGGACCAAAGAAAGGAGGACATTGATGGCTCCTCTACCACAGTGGAAGCCCAACTCACCTGGTAGAAGGCATGGAAGTTCCTCTCACCTGGTTGCTGTTGGAGGACCCGCGACTGCAAGAGAAGGAGAAGGTGAGATCCCCTGGAGGACTTGGGTGGAGACATGCCTCGGTTACCCAAAGCCCGTGACCCGTCAAAACTGCGCTCGACTAAGCCGCGCCCGATTAAACCGCATCGCTGACGTCATCAACAGGGCGACAACAGCCAGCGCGGAGAAAGAAGGGCGCTTTAATTAGCGCTTTGAAAGCAAGCCGATTCAACTTAAGGTAAGGGTTAGCTTTAGGGTTAGGTTAAGGGTTAGGTTAAGGGTTAGGTTAAGGGTTAGGTTTAGGGTTAGGGTTAGGGTTAGGTTAAGGGTTAGGGTTAGGGTTAGGTTTAGGGTTAGGTTTAGGGTTAGGTTTAGGGTTAGGTTTAGGGTTAGGTTAAGGTTTAGGGTTAGGTTGAGGGTTAGGTTTAGGGTTAGGTTAAGGGTTAGGATTAGGTTTAGGGTTAGGTTAAGGGTTAGGTTAAGGGTTAGGTTTAGGGTTAGGTTTAGGATTAGGTTTAGGGGGGTTAGGTTTAGGTTTAGGGGTTAATTTTAGGTTTAGGGTTTACAGCGTGCTTCTGTCTCCGCGCTGTTGTCGCCCTGTTGATGACGTCAGCGACACGGTTTAGTCGGGCGCGGTTTTGTGGTGGAACCCCCAAAGCCAACACTAACAATATGGTAGCTACAGACACCAAGGTAGGCGGATCCCATCTTCTGAGGGTCTAATATGGGAATCGCGGTCCACCCCTCTTAAACGATGCCACCTGTGGAATTCTGGGAGTTGAAGTCCTCCCCTCTTAAAGCATCGGGAGTCGCTTATTTCCGAGATGCCCCATTTCTCCTCCATCAATGTGGATTTTTGGGTGACCCCGTGGATTGATTCTGACTCGAAAGCTCCTGGTTCGATACACACACACACACACACACACACACACACACACACTGTACCTTTTCCAACAGGTAGTTGCTGATGTGTCCTCCAGTAGGATCTCCCTTGAAATCGAAATTGATGTCCATGTATTTGCCAAACCGGCTGGAATTGTCGTTGCGGTTGGTTTTGGCGTTGCCGAAGGCCTCCAGAACGCCGTTGGATTTGAGCAGAACATTTTTCACCCTGTAGAAAGTCCAAGAAACACACACAAAAAATGACTTGGTGTGTGTGGGGGTGGGTGGGTGGGGAAGCAGCAGTTACATCTGGCTTCCATGGGGGATTTTAGGGCTTCTCCTGCCCCTCCCCAAAGAAGCCCTCCACTGGCCTATTCTGCTTCCTCTTTGACCATCCTACCTCGCAGGGTTGTTAGGAAGAAGTTCTAAAAAATGGTGGTGGTTCAGTTATTTTATTTTGTTTATTCCTGGTTCCAGAACGGTGGTTTGTGACCTTGCAGCTTTAAGACGGGCTGGGGGATCGTGGGAGTTAAAGTCCACCCATCTTAAAGCTTGTGGGATTCTGGGAGTTGAAGTCAAGGAAGCTTCCTGGCTGATGAATTCTGGGAGTTGAAGTCCACCCATCTCAAAAGCATGCTGGCTAGATAATTCTAGGAGTTGAAGTCCACCAAAGATTGCCAAGGTTGTGAAAAGATGGATAGATGGATGGATATTACCTCTACAGAGCTAGTCCTCAACTTATGACTACAATGGAACCCCTTGCAAAGCGAGACCTTTGTTAAGTGACTTTCATGACCTTCCTTGCTGTCGTTGTTAAGCGAATCCCTGCAGTCCTTTAATGAGTAACACCATTGTTCAGCAAATCCAGCTTGATGTCAGAAGGTGGCAAAAGGGGATTGCATGGTCCCTGGGGACACACGGTGGAACCGTGGTCAGGTGATCGAAATCCAGGCACCTGGCCACTGAAGCAAATTTATGATGGTCGGGGCGTCCCCGGGGGTCACGCAATCCCCTTTTGCCACCTTCCGACAACCAAAGTTCACCAGAGAAAGCTGGGTTTGCTGAACAATGGTGTTACTCGTTAAAGGACTGCAGGGATTCACTTAACAACGACAGCAAGGAAGGGTTCCACCACAAAACCGCGTTCAACTAAACTGCGCTCGACGAAACCGCGTAGCTGGCGTCATCAACAGGGCGACAACAGCGCGGAGACAGAAGCACGTTGTAAACGCTAAACCTAAAATTAACACCTAAACCAAAACCTAACCCCCCTAAACCTAATCCTAAACCTAACCCTAAACCTAACCCTTAACCTAACCCTAAACCTAACCCTTAACCTAACCCTAAACCTAACCCTAACCCTAACCCTAACCCTAACCTTTAACCTAACCCTAACCCTAACCCTTAACCTAACCCTAAACCTAACCCTTAACCTAACCCTTAACCTAACCCTAAACCTAACCCTTAACCTAACCCTTAACCTAACCCTAACCCTAACCCTAAACCTAACCCTAACCCTAACCCTAACCTTTAACCTAACCCTAACCCTAACCCTAAACCTAACCCTTAACCTAACCCTAAACCTAACCCTAAACCTAACCCTAACCCTAACCTTTAACCTAACCCTAACCCTAACCCTTAACCTAACCCTAAACCTAACCCTTAACCTAACCCTTAACCTAACCCTAAACCTAACCCTTAACCTAACCCTAAACCTAACCCTTAACCTAACCCTAAACCTAACCCTAAACCTAACCCTAACCCTAACCTTTAACCTAACCCTAACCCTTAACCTAACCCTAAACCTAACCCTTAACCTAACCCTTAACCTAACCCTAAACCTAACCCTAAACCTAACCCTAAACCTAACCCTAAACCTAACCTTTAACCTAACCCTAAACATAATCCTAACCCTAAACATAATCCTAACCCTAACCTTTAACCTAACCCTAACCCTTAACCTAACCCTTAACCTAACCCTAAACCTAACCCTAAAGCTAACCCTAACCCTAACCTTTAACCTAACCCTAACCCTAACCCTTAACCTAACCCTAAACCTAACCCTTAACCTAACCCTAAACCTAACCCTAAACCTAACCCTTAACCTAACCCTAAACATAATCCTAACCCTAAACATAATCCTAACCCTAACCTTTAACCTAACCCTAACCCTTAACCTAACCCTTAACCTAACCCTAAACCTAACCCTTAACCTAACCCTAAACCTAACCCTAAACCTAACCCTTAACCTAACCCTAAACCTAACCCTAAAGCTAACCCTAACCCTAACCTTTAACCTAACCCTAACCCTAACCCTAACCCTTAACGTAACCCTAAACCTAACCCTTAACCTAACCCTTAACCTAACCCTTAACCTAACCCTTAACCTAACCCTAAACATAATCCTAACCCTAAACATAATCCTAACCCTAACCTTTAACCTAACCCTAACCCTTAACCTAACCCTAAACCTAACCCTAACCCCAACCCTTAACCTAACCCTAACCCTTAACCTAACCCTAAACCTAACCCTAACCCTAACCCTTAACCTAACCCTAACCCTTAACCTAACCCTAAACCTAACCCTAACCCTTAACGTAACCCTAAACCTAACCCTAACCCTAACCCTAATCCTAACCCTTAACCTAACCCTAAACCTAACCCTAACCCTAACCCCAACCCTTAACCTAATCCTAAACCTAACCCTTACCTTAAGTTGAATTGGCTTGCTTTCAAAGCACTATTTAAAGCGCCCTTCTTTCTCCGCGCTCGCTGTTCTCGCCCTGTTGATGACGTCAGCGATGCGGTTTAATCGGGCGCGGCTTAGTCGTGCCCCGCCTGACCACAGAGGCACTGCAGCAGTCATAAAGGTCCCTGCTTTCAGGGCCACTGTAACTTTGGACGGTCGCTAAACGAAGGGGCGTAAGTTGAGGACTGCCTGCACTCAACTTACCTTTCCACTTCAGCCCTCTGGCTCGGATTGGTGATGGCGGCGATATATTGCATGATGTACTTGCTAGCTTCGGTTTTTCCAGCTCCGCTTTCTCCTAAAAGAGACCAGCATAATTAGTGGATCTTGGTTTGACAATGGCTGGATCTCAGTGGGATGGAGGGTGAGGTGTGTTGGTGTGTGTGTACTGGTGTAGGTGTGTCTATTTTGGCTCCCCCTCTGTGGGTCTTGACGTAACAGAGGAGGAGGAGGAGGAGGAGGAGGAGGACGACGACGACGACTGTGGAGGTCTTTGTGCTTTCTGAGCTGGGCTATTTTGTTGCAGATGTTTCATGACCCAACTAGGGAACATCATCAGGGCTAGAAGGGAGGAGGAGGAAGAAGAGATGGAGGAGGAGGACTTTGGGGTCCTTGGTGCTCTCTGAGCTGGGTAGTTTTCTTGCAGACATCTCTTTATCTAATTACCAACAAGCTCAGAAAACAGTCTTTCTTCTCCTCCTCCTCCACCTCCCCTTCTAGCCCTGATGACATTCCCTATTTGGGTCATTAGACGTCTGCAAGAAACCCCTCCCCCCCCACTCGGAGAGCACACAAAGATTCGGAGATGAGCTTAACCATTAAGTTAATGATTATTAATTTAATTGATTGATTGATTGATGAATGAGAGACTGGACAGTCACTTGTTTGGAATGGTAATAGGATCTCCTGCTCGAGCAGTGGGGGTTGGACTACATGACCTCCAAGGTCCCCTTCCAGCTCTATTCTATTCTCAGCAATAAGAGAATGCGGCTTATATAAGAGTCATAATGCTGGATCGATTCAATGAAGTAGCTAAACCTTCTTTGAGTTGATCCTGGAGATTAAATCGGCCCATCTCCTTCCTGCTCCTTCTACCTGGTCCGTTTGGATGCCCTCTAGATGGGTCAATGCCCCACTGAGTCTTAACCTAAAGGGCTTGCAGAGCATCAAACATTCAATTAGAATAGAACTGGAGGGGACCTTGGAGATCATCTAATCCAAGGGTCTCCTGCTCAAACAGGAGACCCTTAAGAGAATCACAGAGTAACAGAATAATAACTCTTGTTATTCTGAAAGGGTCTCTGGCTCAAGCAGGGGGCTGGGCTAGATGACCTCTGAAGTCCCTTCTAATTCTTGTTATTCTGTAAGGGTCTCTTGCTTGAGCACACGGGTTGGACTAGAAGAGACCTCAGAGGTTCCTATTCTGAGTTGAACATACCTCCGTAATCTACGCCAAACCACCTCCAACTTGACGGATCAAGATTGTTGGTGACGACTGGGTAACCCTTTTCTGGGTGGAGAAAGAGAGATGTGGGACCCTTACCTGAGATGACCACACAGGTGTCCATGGCCCGTCTCTTCATGGCCTTGTATGCTGCGTCGGCCACAGCGTAGAGGTGAGGCGGCCTCTCGTACAGTTCCCGGCCCCGGTAGTGCTCGATCGCCTCCTTCCCATAGAGCGACAGAGGTTTGTATGGGTTGACGGAGACCACAACTTCCCCGATGTAGGTGTAGATGCGTCCCTTCTCAAACCTGGTTTGGCCAAAGGTGGAGAACACAGTTAAGGAGGCATCTCAGAGGCTTACAGGTTGACCACATTTGTGGTGGGATCATGGCGAGGACAACTCCACGTGCCTATAACCGGGAGGCAATCTTTTGGTGATCGTGTTGTTTCGTGCTGGACCAATTGGCCGTTCACTCTATCCACGGTAAGGGATAAACCACAACTTCTGGTGGCAGGGAGTTCCACGGGTTAATTGTCCTCATTGTGAGGAAATCTCTCCTTCCTTCTAGGTTGCTTCTCTCCTGGATGAGTTTCCATCCATTGCTTCTTCTTTTGCCTTCGGGGGCTTGGAGAAAAGGTGGACTTTTCCACCTGTGACTGTACGCATTTAAAAATTCAGCTCGGCAACTGACGTCCCCGGGGGTCACGTGATCCCCTTCCGACAAGCAATGTCAGCGGAGAAGCCAGGTTCACATAACAACCATGGGATGAACATAACCACTGCAGGGATTCACTTAAGAACGGTGGTAGGAAAGGTCGTAAATTGAGTCAAAACTCACTTAGTAACTTGTCTGACTCGGCAATGCAAATGCCGGACTCCGAAATTTACTGTTGTAAGTTGAGGACTATCTATACAGAGGTAATACGTATCTATCCACCCGCTCAACCACTTGCTTAATAACAGCGGGCAGAAAGGTCATAAAACAGGGCAAAATTTATTTCGGACTTCTTTTTTGCTTAGTGATAGAAATTTGGGCCTTAATTCTGGACGTTCAGTGAGGATCACAGGCAGTCTTTGACTTATGACCACGAATGAGCCCCAAATTTCAGTCGTTAAATGAGACCTTAGTTAAATGAGGTTTGCCTCATTGTACGACATTCCTTGCCATCTTTGTTAAGTGAATCCTGGCAGTTGATAAGCTAGTAAATTGGTTGTTAAGTGAATCAGGATTTTCAGAAGGTCGCAAAAAGGGATCACGTAACACTGGGACGCTGCAACAGTCATAAATACGAGTCAGTTGCAGAGTGTCTCAGTGGTGGGTTTACAATTGTTTTACTACTGGTTTGCTCACATGCGCAGAAGCGTCCGGGCGGGTGGGCGGAGCCCTCCCCCATCGCTACTACCGGTTCGTCCGATCTGGCCCAAACCAGGAGCAACCCACCTCTGGAGTGTCTGCATTTTGATCCCGTGACGGTCGTAAGTGCGAAAAATGCTAGTTTTTCAGTGCCGTCGTAACTTGGAACAGTCATTAAGCGAAGCACTGTAAGTCGAGGACTTGCCATACCGGTACTGGGGAGATGCTTTTTTCTTTTTTTTAAATGCAAGGGGAACAAAGAAATAAAAATGAAAAAAATAAATATGGAAACGAGAAGTAAAGGCAGCCAGGCTCCGAGTGCGAGTGGCGCGTTTCCTGATTTCAAAATTAGCTCCGACTTGAGTCATTTTGATTCCGTCTTGGCCTTCTGCTTCCTCCAACGTGATCCGATATGAGCCGTCACTCGTTCCGTCTAAGGAGGTGACTTCACAAGGCTTTCTGGCTCGGAAGAAACCCAGTTTAGTTGGAAAAGGGGCCTTGCCCAATGTTGGTTTTGTTGCCATAGAGCTCTGTTTCTCAAAGAGAGCGATTTTAAGAGGGGAGGACTTCAATTCCCAGGATTCCCCTGCCTGCATGAAGTCCAGGGATCTTAAAGCATAGCTGGTTGGGGGATTCTGGGAGTTGGAGTCCTCCCCTCTTAAAGCATAGCTGACTGGGGGATTCTGGGAGTTGAAGTCCTCCCCTCTTAAAGCATAGCTGATTGGGGGGATTCTGGGAGTGGAAGTCCTCCCCTCTTAAAGCATAGCTGATTGGGGGGATTCTGGGAGTGGAAGTCCTCCCCTCTTAAAGCATAGCTGACTGGGGGATTCTGGGAGTGGAAGTCCTCCCCTCTTAGAGCATAGCTGGGGGATTCTGGGAGTGGAAGTCCTCCCCTCTTAAAGCATAGCTGAGTGGGGGATTCTGGGAGTGGAAGTCCTCCCCTCTTAAAGCATAGCTGACTGGGGGATTCTGGGAGTGGGAGTCCTCCCCTCTTAAAGCATAGCTGACTGGGGGATTCTGGGAGTGGGAGTCCTCCACTCTTAAAGCATAGCTGACTGGGGGATTCTGGGAGTTGGAGTCCTCCCCTCTTAAAGCATAGCTGACTGGGGGATTCTGGGAGTTGGAGTCCTCCCCTCTTAAAGCATAGCTGACTGGGGGATTCTGGGAGTTGGAGTCCTCCCCTCTTAAAGCATAGCTGACTGGGGGATTCTGGGAGTTGGAGTCCTCCCCTCTTAAAGCATAGCTGACTGGGGGATTCTGGGAGTTTGAGTCCTCCCCTCTTAAAGCATAGCTGATTGGGGGGATTCTGGGAGTGGAAGTCTTCCCCTCTTAAAGCATAGCTGATTGGGGGGATTCTGGGAGTGGAAGTCTTCCCCTCTTAAAGCATAGCTGGCTGGGGGATTCTGGGAGTGGAAGTCCTCCCCTCTTAAAGCATAGCTGACTGGGGGATTCTGGGAATGGAAGTCCTCCCCTCTTAAAGCATAGCTGCCTGGGGGATTCTGGGAATGGAAGTCCTCCCCTCTTAAAGCATAGCTGACTGGGGGATTCTGGGAGTGGAAGTCCTCCCCTCTTAAAGCATAGTTGACTGGGGGATTCTGGGAGTTGGAGTCCTCCCCTCTTAAAGCATAGCTGACTGGGGGATTCTGGGAGTGGAAGTCTTCCCCTCTTAAAGCATAGCTGGCTGGGGGATTCTGGGAGTGGAAGTCCTCCCCTCTTAAAGCATAGCTGCCTGGGGGATTCTGGGAGTGGAAGTCCTCCCCTCTTAAAGCATAGCTGACTGGGGGATTCTGGGAATGGAAGTCCTCCCCTCTTAAAGCATAGCTGACTGGGGGATTCTGGGAGTTGGAGTCCTCCCCTCTTAAAGCATAGCTGACTGGGGGATTCTGGGAGTTTGAGTCCTCCCCTCTTAAAGCATAGCTGATTGGGGGGATTCTGGGAGTGGAAGTCTTCCCCTCTTAAAGCATAGCTGATTGGGGGGATTCTGGGAGTGGAAGTCTTCCCCTCTTAAAGCATAGTTGACTGGGGGATTCTGGGAGTGGAAGTCCTCCCCTCTTAAAGCATAGCTGACTGGGGGATTCTGGGAGTGGAAGTCTTCCCCTCTTAAAGCATAGCTGGCTGGGGGATTCTGGGAGTGGAAGTCCTCCCCTCTTAAAGCATAGCTGCCTGGGGGATTCTGGGAGTGGAAGTCCTCCCCTCTTAAAGCATAGCTGCCTGGGGGATTCTGGGAGTGGAAGTCCTCCCCTCTTAAAGCATAGTTGACTGGGGGATTCTGGGAGTTGGAGTCCTCCCCTCTTAAAGCATAGCTGACTGGGGGATTCTGGGAGTGGAAGTCTTCCCCTCTTAAAGCATAGCTGGCTGGGGGATTCTGGGAGTGGAAGTCCTCCCCTCTTAAAGCATAGCTGCCTGGGGGATTCTGGGAGTGGAAGTCCTCCCCTCTTAAAGCATAGTTGACTGGGGGATTCTGGGAGTGGAAGTCCTCCCCTCTTAAAGCATAGTTGACTGGGGGATTCTGGGAGTGGAAGTCTTCCCCTCTTAAAGCATAGCTGACTGGGGGATTCTGGGAGTGGAAGTCTTCCCCTCTTAAAGCATAGTTGACTGGGGGATTCTGGGAGTGGAAGTCCTCCCCTCTTAAAGCATAGCTGACTGGGGGATTCTGGGAGTGGAAGTCCTCCCCTCTTAAAGCATAGCTGACTGGGGGATTCTGGGAGTGGAAGTCCTCCCCTCTTAAAGCATAGTTGACTGGGGGATTCTGGGAGTGGAAGTCTTCCCCTCTTAAAGCATAGCTGACTGGGGGATTCTGGGAGTGGAAGTCTTCCCCTCTTAAAGCATAGTTGACTGGGGGATTCTGGGAGTGGAAGTCTTCCCCTCTTAAAGCATAGTTGACTGGGGGATTCTGGGAGTGGAAGTCTTCCCCTCTTAAAGCATAGCTGACTGGGGGATTCTGGGAGTGGAAGTCTTCCCCTCTTAAAGCATAGCTGGCTGGGGGATTCTGGGAGTGGAAGTCCTCCCCTCTTAAAGCATAGCTGCCTGGGGGATTCTGGGAATGGAAGTCCTCCCCTCTTAAAGCATAGCTGCCTGGGGGATTCTGGGAGTGGAAGTCCTCCCCTCTTAAAGCATAGTTGACTGGGGGATTCTGGGAGTTGGAGTCCTCCCCTCTTAAAGCATAGCTGACTGGGGGATTCTGGGAGTTGGAGTCCTCCCCTCTTAAAGCATAGCTGATTGGGAGATTCTGGGAGTGGAAGTCCTCCCCTCTTAAAGCATAGCTGGATGGGGGATTCTGGGAGTTGAAGTCCTCCCCTCTTAAAGCATAGCTGAGTGGGGGATTCTGGGAGTTGAAGTCCTCCCCTCTTAAAGCATAGCTGACTGGGGGATTCTGGGAGTTGAAGTCCATCATTCATGACCTTCCCAGACAAACTCCTGACAACCAAGGGGGGAAACTGGATTTACTTAATGACCCTGTGATTCACTTAATAACCAGCGTTAGCAACTTTAGCAAGTGGTTACCGACGATTCTGAAAATCTTGAATTTTGAGAACGAATGCAGGTAGGCATAGATATCATACAGTTATGGCCCTTCCTCCTCCTCTCTTCCACACAACGACAACCTTGTAAGGTGGATTGGGCTGAGAGAGACTAGAACTCACAATCTCCGAGTGATTGGCCCAAAGGCACCCAACTGGCTTTCATGCCAAAGCCGAGACTAGAACTCCCAGTCTTTTGTTGATTGGCCCAAAGTCACCCAGTATGATTTCTTACCTAAGGCGGGACTAGAACTCACAATCTCCCAGTGACTGGACCCAAGTCACCCAACTGGTTTTCATGCCAAAGGCGAGACTATAACTCCCAGTCCCTTTTTGATTGGCCCAAAGTCATCCAGTATGATTTCTTGCTTAAGGCGGGACTAGAACTTACCGTCACCTGGTGATTGGCCCCAAGAGTCACCCCGATGGTTTTCATGCCTAAGGTGGGACTAGAACTCACCACCGCCTAGTTTCTAGAGTTAACCACCAGACCAAACTGGTTTCACTATTGAACCCCAAAAGTTTCAGTTTGACGGAAGGCTGGACTTTCCCACTAATGTGAGCTGCAACTCTTTGCCAAAAAACTCAGCCGGGCTGCAGGTTCTGAAGAACAAGATGATGGACCTCCTTTGGGGAGCCACCAATGACAAAGATCTCCATCAAAGCTGTGAACGTTTCCAGAAATCTCTACTTGGCTGTTCTCTCAAGATGATTTTGAAGTCACCCACTGACTTCTTCTCAGAAACAAGACCCACCGTTCGCTTCCTTTCCCGCTTCCAAACCTTACCTGTGCTTCAGGTTCTCCAGGAAGTCCTCCATGGTCACCTGGTCCAAGAGGACAAAATCGGCTTTCCCAAACTCTAGGCTCTCTTGCTCTGCCATGTTCCCGGAGACGTTAGTCCGTTTGCCAGGAGAGACAATCGTCCTCGTACCTCAGTGGAAAGAAGGGTGAGTCAAGTAGGGTGATTTCCATCTGAGGGAGAAGGTGGAGCTTGTGGTTTTCAGAGCTAACTGCTTTGTTATAGGTCCACTGCCTTGACTGTTGCTTCTCTATGGGTGGATCTTATAGGATGGGTGGATTCTCCTGGAGAAGAGGGCTTCAAAGTTCTCAATAGAGAACCTAAACCCTAAACCCTGCAGAACATGGAGAACTTCATTAGGAGACCACCAGAGAATGACATTTAATATCCTCCAGAGAATGGATCTATAGGATGGATGGATTCCTCTGGAGAAGAAGGTTCCCGAAATCCTCCACGGAGAACTTAAACCCTAAACCCTGCAGAACCTCCTAGGAGACCACCAGAGAAGGCATCTGAAATCGTTCAAAGAACTGGATCTTTTAGGATGGATGGATTCCCTCTGGGGAAAAGGTCTCTAAGTCCTCCATGGAGAACATACATCCTGGAGAACTTGGAGAACTTGATAGATCAAGAAAGAAAGCATCTAATGTCCCCCGGAGATCTTATAGGATCTAATGTCCTCCAGAGAATGGATCTTACAGGATGCATGGATCCCTCTTAAGAAGATGGGCCCGAAGTCCTCCACAGAGAACCTAAACCCTAAACCCTGGAGAAGTTAGAGAACGTCATAGAAGGCCACCACAGAAACCTGATGTCCTCCGGAGACAGCGAAGCTATGAAGAGAACCAGGAACCTGACTGATGTGTGGTTCAGACAGTCGCTTCTGACTTGTTCGAGACATAAACGGTCTGTTTTCATTCATGGTAAATTTGGAAGGTGGATCATCGTCCTCTTTGAACGATGGATGTCACGTCCAAGGCATTGAAAGGTCCCACCTGGAATGTCTCCTTCGTCCTCTCTTCATTGTGGCTTCAAGATCGAGCAGCTTAGCCAATAGTACAGGAAGCACAACATTTTGACAAGGAACTCACAACCACATTTACAGCACAGAAGTATAAGGAGGAGTGGGCATCCTACCAGAACACATCAACTCCAAACAATTTTTCCATTGTTGGCAGGTCTTCTACTCCACTTCTACCCCCGTCCTTCCCTGACAACTGCTTCCACACAATCTGCATTTGTGCGATCTTGGGTGCTGCTCCGTCGAACACAAAAAGCAGCCTCTCCTTGGCTGTACCCAAAAGCAGGACAAATTCCCTGTGTGTGTGTGTTTCCACTACATTTTAATCCGTCAGCTTCGTCTGTTGTATGGGACAATCTTACGCAGCTTAATTGTGGCTGTGGAAACTGCACCCTTTCCTACACACTCCCAAAGGCACACACACAAAGACACAACCCGTAGGGCAATGAAACATCATGCAGAACTAAGAAACACAGGAAGTTCTCAAGTATTAAATTCAGAGAGCAAGAAGGAATCCTTTTCTTCCTCTACAAAATTCAATCCCTTATAGCAGTGGTCTCCAATCTTGGAAACTTTAAGACCTGTGGACTTCAACTCCCAGAGGAACTCTGGGAGTTGAAGTCCACAAGTCTTAACGTTGCTAAGGTTGGAGACCACTGCCTTATAGCACTGATGCTGTTCCCTAGTTGGGTCACGAGATGTCTGCAAGAAAATTACCCAACTCAGAGAGCCCTCGGGAGCCCCAACTCCCCCAGTTCAACCCTGAGCTACAAATATTTTTTTTGGGGGGGGGAGGGGGTTATCCAGTTTATTTCAAGACCCCCGCCTATTCCGAGCCTTCCTCTTGAACACGGTCCCTACACCTCTTCCTGCGGAAGTGTTTTGCCACACTCTTGTGAGGTTTGACTTGCGGTGGGAAACGTCACTTCCTCTTTCTTTCTCAGGAGCCGGGCTCCCAAGAGTAGCTACTCCACCCTCGAACCACAGCTGGTGTATGTGGGTTAGGAGAGCCTTTCGAGTTGGGGGGGAGGAGGGGGCTTGATGGAGAGAAGTGCCCCAGAGATGCTCAGCTGGAGAGCAAGTATCCTCAAATTGGGGACCAGGAAAACCAGGTCGCTCTAAACGCTGGAGGTTTTTACAAAGAGATTGGATGTTTGTGTGAAATGGGACTCTAGGGGGTTGGACTAGGTGACCTCCAAAGTCCCATCCAATCTCCTGTTATTCTAGGATCACGTAAGGGCGTCCTGGTTGAGCAGGGGGGTTGGACTAGATGACCTCCATAGTCCCTTCCAACGTTATTCCGTAAGGGTCTCCTGCTTGAGCAGGGGACTGGACTAGATGACCTCTCAAGTTGACATTCCAACCCAGTTATTCTGCAATTCTGGGTCTCCTGCTTGAGCAGGGGGGCTGGACTAGATGACCTCCAAGGTCCCTTCCAACTGTGATTTTGGTCGGGTCTTCTAGATGACCTCCGCTTTTTTTTTTTTGCAGTCTTGTTTGAGCAGTTAAGATTAATGACCTCTGAGGGTCCCTTCCAACTGATTCCTTGTCTTCTACTTGAACGGGGGATTGGACTAGATGACCTCCAAGGTCTCTTCCAACCCTGCTATTCCGCAAGGGTCTCCTGCTTTTGATGATCTCAAAAGTCCCTTTTTTCAGTTCCCTTATAACTTCTGTTTTTAAGTGAAGGATTATGTCCATTTAAAATCCAGATTTAACTGATGGGACACCAGATTTGGCCCAATAAATGAATCGTTGTAAATTGAGGACTATCTCTAATAATTTGTTTTAATGACCATTCAAAGTTACAATGGCACTGAGTTATGACTGTTTTTTCACTCTTATGACCGTTGCAGCATCCCCACGCAATCCAAATTCAAAGGCTTGGCCGACTTATATTTATGACGGCCACCGCATCCCTGGGTTACGTGATCCCGTTTTGTGACCATCTTGACGAGCAGGAAGCCCGATTCACTTAACAACCGGGTGACTCGCTGAACTTCAGGGATTCACTTAACGATAGTGGCAAGGAGGGTCAGAAAATGTACTTAACTAATTTCTCATTGAGCAGTGGAGATTTTGAGGCTCCGTTGTGGCCATAAAACCGAGGACTAGATGGGTTTTTTTTGCTGGTCATGGGAAAGGAAAGATCTCATTTATTCTTCAGAAAATGTCCTTTAAGGAGAAACAGATCTCTTTCTGTTGAAGGACGGACAGAAATTGGGGAGTAGCCCCGCACTCCACCCCCAAGAGAGCCCCAAAGTTTGGAAGAGGCCCTTTCCTTTCTCCCTTCGCTCAGGACCAGCCTGAAAATGGTCTAGGGTCTCCTGCTTGAGCAGGGGGCTGGACTAGATGACCTCCGAGGTGCCTTCCAATCCCATTGGGAGGGAGACTTCTGATGACTTTGATCTCCTCCCACAAGCCTCCACTGGAAGCAGCAGAAAAACTCCTCCTGTCCAGGGGGCAGAAGGGAAGCATGGTCGTCATCCTTTTTTTTCCGAGAAACCTTCCTTCGTGGGCTGACCGCAAACTTCCTCCCCTCCTGGCTGCAAATGATTCAGAACAGAGGCCGGGAGGCAGGTGGGAAACCCACAGCCGCTTCCTCTTCAGGCCGTGGGTGATGGGCAGTAACCAGGAACTTAAAATCCGTGTTTATTCGTATCAATTTTTACTCTGCCTTTACTACGTGGGAAGTTAACTCAAGATGAAGGTACAGAATAAACCTGTGTACTTTTCCCCACAACAACCCTGCCAGGTAGGTTGGGCTAAAAGTGATTGGCCCAAAGCCCCCCACCCCCACCCTCCCCAAAGCCTTGCTTTCATCCCTAAGGTGGGACTATAACTCCCAGTCTCCTGGTTTCTCGCCAACATTTCACCTCTACACCAACCTGCTTTTCAATCTTAATGAATCTCATCACTTCCCCCAAATTATTCCAGCACAATTGAACACAAACTATGATTACAAAAATTATACCCTACCCTGTTGGTCTTTTAAAAATGCACCGATACTATATTTTTTTTAAAAATCACTTTTTAAAACTTCTACCGGGGAGGATTTCCCCAACCAACTCCTTCCCTATTATTATTTTGGGCGCAATAAGTTTCACTTCTACCATGAAACACGTTCAAACATCTGTGTCACTGGAAGGGTGCGGAAATCTCTGCTTTTTTTACATGTTTATCGTGTTCAAGCAAAATTAAAATTATATAAAGTCCAAAAGAAGCATGTCTGGTTGAAGTCCTCCCCTCTTAAAAGCATAGCTGACTGGGGGATTCTGGGAGTGGGAGTCCTCCTCTCTTAAAGCAGGCAAACTGGGGGATTCTGGGAGTGGAAGTCCTGTCAAGTTTGACACACGCTGCTCTAGCGTCTGATGACGCGG
Source organism: Thamnophis elegans (assembly GCF_009769535.1). Classification (NCBI taxonomy): domain Eukaryota; kingdom Metazoa; phylum Chordata; class Lepidosauria; order Squamata; family Natricidae; genus Thamnophis; species Thamnophis elegans. Next base: position 2,098,474 of record NC_045558.1, read on the forward strand.
ATTAAAATGCTGACCTGTAATCATGGCAAGATACGGAGCCGAATCTTCTTTTGCATAAAGTTTTTATTTTTTTTCAACATGTCAAAAGTTTTATTTTTCAATTAAACAGTGTGTTGCCTGGGTGTAAATAGTTTCGAAAGGTAGCAACCACGTTTTACCAGAGCCGAATCTTCAAAGCTGACTTGCGAACAAAACCATCTTGAGTGAAGAGAAGCAACTTCGGAGGAAGCCAATTCCACCTTCATTTGAAGTGGTGAGGACAGAAGCCGAACAAACTCACACCCGCCTTCTGGGGTTGTGCGAAAGCGGCCACTGTGAGGGGCCCAAGAGAGGAAGACAAGACAGATTTGAGAACCAGAGAAGGCACAAAATGCTTTCTTTTCCTCCCTGTCAGATCCATGGAGCCAGAAAAATCAGATCTGGTGGCACAATGCCAATTCCAGGCTCCACGTCGGTCGTAATACAAGGACTATCTGGTAAGAAACGTCATCTTAAGATGGCGAGCAAAATTCGGGATCCATATTTTTTTTTGAAACCCTCAACTCCCACTAGTCCTTACCTGAGTAAGCACCAGAAGGGCCGGGGATGATGGTAATTGGTGTCCCACACATCCCGAAGGCACCTTCAACAGGAGAAGCACCACGGTGAGGAGAGACAGTTAGATTCTCCTAGACAAAAAAGAGAGGACTCAAATTAGAAGGAAGAGATATTTCCAGGCTGAATTACATTAGTCCTTGGTTAGTGACCATCGTAAGTAGGAGTCAGTTGCTGCAATGGCAACGGAAAACTGGACTTGCAACCGTTTTTCCACACAACCTTAGCAGCAACTGACTCATATTTTTATGACAGTCACAGCACCCCAGGGTCACCTGATCCCCCTATTATGACAGTCAACGGGGAAGCCTGGATTCTTACAACTGCGGGGATTCGCTTAGTGACCGCAACAGGGATAGTTGCAAAAGGGGGCGGGGGAGAGAAATCATTTGGCAACAGGAATGTGGTCGTAAAGGCAAGGATTATCTCTTGTCCGGGATTTCTATAACCTCTCCCTGGAAAAGGGCAGGGAGAGGCCTCAAACCGTCCCGGGGTTGTTTTTGCAAACACAACAGGAATGATCGGGGTCATTGACGAGACCCAGCCACGCTGGAAGGTTTGCGTACTTGCGACGGCTTCCGACGCAGATGCGAATCCTATCCCCCAAGTCAGCAACTCTTAGAAAATACTATTTTTACCAAACATTAAGGGAGACAAACCAAGAAAAAGGCAGAGAATGACCCACATTCTCTTGGGAAAGCCCCCCACCCCCCCTGGAAAAGAATCAATTCGGGAAAAAATTACAGCTACTCTTTGACTTACATTCATTCAGCGACTGTTGGAAGTTAAAACCGTCATCGAAACAAAGCGAATCATGAGGAGTCCTCGCACAACAGTATAGAACCCATGGTCGTGCGGGCCAAATTCGGGGGATTTGGCAAAATGACACCTTCCCGTAGCCATCATCAATAGCGGAAGCCGGATCTGCTGTACGCCCACATGATTCGCTTAACACCCATGGCAAAAATTGGGTGCAACTCCCTTAGCGACCGATGACCTGGGTCAGAAATTCTCATCCCAATGGTCTTTGGTGAAGCCGAGTGTTCCCTGTACACAAATAGGAAAAGAACACAACATTACAACACCGCACTCTCTGTCCCTGTATGTGCAGATACAGATGTAAAGTGTATGTGATAGATGTATACACAGATACATACATGTAATATCTATTCGCTTGTGTATAGAAATGTCTATATTTATATATCTATATACATATTTATCCGTATAAAACTCTATAGATTAGATAAATACAAATATTAAATAGGATACACACACACATATATATCCTATATCTCTCATCTATCTCTCATCTCTCCCTATTTTATCTATCTATCTATCTATCATCTGTATGATGGATATAAATGAGATATAGATATGGATAGATAAGGATAGATGAAGAATAGATGATGAGACGGATGGATATAGATTAGATAGATGTGTGTCCACATCCGCATAGGAATCTACACTTTCATCCCCAAACACGTACGCAACGCACGTGTACACACGCAATGCCCGCAGCCCACGAATGGCTTCTAAACCTTCACAGCTTTCACTTTAAACAGGGACGATCAAGCCACTAGTCCTCAGCGAGTTGTCTCCCCTCCACCACTACCCCAGTCCCAGGCCACGTGGCCGTCTGCCTCGGCTCCACTCCAAACCCGCCGGCCTAGAGAACCTCCATTGAGTCCAAAGAAGCCCACGGGGAACGGCGCCGCGTGGTCTGCTGGGGATTGTAGTCCGGCGGGGAAGGGAGTTAGGCCTGGCCAAGCGGCCTCCCGTGCGAGGTCCAAACCCGAGTCTTTCGGGGGTCAAGAGTCCCTCCCGCAACACCGCCGGAGACTCACCCCGCATGGCCGCACCGAGCCCGGCGGCCTTCATCGATCCTCCGCTTCGGATGGAGGCAGATCCACGTTGCAGGCCGTCCAGCTGCTCCCCTCGCCATGTCTTCCCTCGGCACTCTTCCATCGCTCCGCCCCTTCTGCGCACGTGATCTGCCGCGATCAATGGGCTTCTCCCGCTCTCGGGCGCTCGAATACACTCAGCCGTTCGACCAATCACTAAAAGGGGCGGGACTAAGAAAGGGAGCATGAGATGCCCACCCTCAATGAACGTGTAGTTTTTTTTTTCCTCCCGCCCTAGGGCGTTTAAAGTTCGGAATGAACCAGGGGTCCAACCAATCACGACTGGAGGGGGCGGGACCAAGAAAGGGAGTATCATCTTACTATTTCCGGTGTTAATTGCCGCCCTCAAAGAGCGTGTAGTTTTTTCTGGCACTTCAGACTCCCGAAGAAGGAATGAATCAGGCGTCCAACCAATCACGATCGAGGTTCGGACTCCAGGGGTGGGACGGAGGACGGACTTACTACTTCCGATCTGAAGTTGCACTTAATAGAAAACAGACAACATGATGATAATAATATCTACTATCAATAATAATAATAATAATAACACCCACCAGCAATAATAACAAACAATAACAACAACCAACAATAATTTTTACTACGGATACTTTCCTTAATATATAATTTGTTATAATTCTAAAGAATATTAATGTTTTCTGAGGAGCTATTATAGATTTTATAACTTCTTCCAATTCCTGTTGGTGAATAAAGAGTTCTATACAATCGGAACCTTTCTTATTTTTCATAGATCTATGTCTTCATTTAAATAGATAAGCTACTCTGAGTTTTTCTAAAATCACAGATCTATGTATCGGGTAAATTTTTATACTATCTCGGAACCTTTCTATATTTAATAGATCTATGTCTTCGGATATACTATTCTTTATTAATATTTATACTATCCCGGAACTTTTCTTTAATTACATAGCATATGAAAATATGAAAACATTATACCGTACTACTACCCATTATTATTTATATTGTCCATGAACTGGTCTACTATTTCATATAGCTATCTCTTCGTATAAATATTTATAGTACCCCGGAACCTTTCTAAAATTTCATAGATCTTTGTCTTCGGATGAACATTTATACCATTCTCCTTTATTAGTGTTTATACTATTCCGGAATCTTTTTATTATATCATAGATCCATGTCTTTGGATGAACATTTATGCTACACCGGAACCTTTCTATTTTTCAGCGCTCTACCTTCGTTAGTTCGGGATTGGTTCACGCATGCGCTTCGGGCCTCCGACGAGCCGGCTAGCCTTAGTCTCTTCTCCTCCGCGGAGGACTGACGTCAGTCCTCCACCTAGCCGAGCGTCGTCGCCAGGCATGAAGGAGAGGCGCGCGCGCGGGGCATGCCGGGAACGCCGCCGACGCCCAAGATGGCGGCAGTATTGAAAAGTTGGTGCCGGGGCGGCGGCGGCGGCGCTTTTCCGAGCTCGGCTTGAAGCCTCTGGGGGCTTTCCCAAGGCGGCGATGGCGGGGCAGTGAAGGGCGAGGGGAGCCGGCGGGGAAGATGCCTCCGGGCCCCGCCTGAGACATGGAGGAGGAAGGCAAGAGGGGCAAAAAGGTGAGAGGGGCGTGGCCTTTGGGCCAGAGGGAGGGGCTTGTTTCTATGGGGGCGGGGGGAAGGCTTCTGTAGGCGGTGGCTTCGCACTACAGAGCCCATCCTCCAAAAGGGTGATCCACTAAACCAGAGAACATCGTCAGTGGCTTAGGACTACAAAGCCCATCTTTCAAAAGAGTGACCCGCTGCAGAGTCTGTCGCCAATGGCTTCGGACTACAGAGTCCATCTTCCATCATCGTGATCCGCTACACAGTCTATCATCAATGGAGACAACAGAGCCCATCCTCTAAAAGGTCGATCTGCTATAGAGCCTGTCACCCTTGGACTACATAGCCCATTGTCCTCTCTGCAACTTGGGCATCCTGGCAGGAGAGTTGTGCTGATTGGGCTTTGCTCCCACCCCACCCTGAATTTGGTCTTGGACTACAGAGCCCATCATCCCAAATGGTAATGGATTTGAGTCTATTGGACTCAATGGTCTACGTAGCACATCATCCTCCACCTTCGGCCTTCTAGAGTTCTGCTGGGTGCATTTTCTCCCCCCCCTCCAAATTTGCCTTTGAACTACAGATCCCAGTGCTGGACTCTAGAGCCCATCATCCTCAATGGTGTTGGACTATATAGCCCATCATCCTCTCTGCCTTGGGCATCCTGGCAGGAGAGTTGTGGTGGTTGGGCTTCGCTCCCCGCCCCCCCAAATCTGGGCTTGAACTGTCGTCCTCAATGGCATTGGATTACAAAGCCCATTGTGCCCTCTATGCCTTGGACATCCTCGGGTGGCAGGAGGGCTGGGCTGGTTGGCCTTTGTTCTCCTACCCCCCCAAATTCGGAGTGGCCTTGGAGCATACAGAGCCCTTCATCCCAAATGGACTGGAAAGTCCGTCACCCCAAATGGCAATGGACTACAAAGTCCATCATCCTTGCCACCCCTTGGGCGACCTGGGGGATGGTGGACTCTGGGGTTCGTGGATGGAGGAAAAGTACTGGTTGGACTTTTTTTTCTCCCCCTCTCTCCTCCAAAAGGGTGAAGGGCTACAGAGCCCATCATCCTCTGCGCCAGGGCATCCTTGGTGTGCTGTGCTGGTTATGTCTCCTGAGTTTCAAGGTTCCTTCCCCTGATGGTCCTTTGCCTGCATGACCAAAATAGATCTGATAGCCCATTTTCCCCATAATTTAAATTAATGAATTTCTATTCTTCACTCCAGGAGATTCTCTCTCTCTCTTCTTCTCTCCCTCCCTCTTTTTCTTTCTCTTTCCCTTGTTCTCTCATTCTCCCTTTGTCTCTTAATCTGCCTCTCCCTCCTTCTCTGTCTCTCTCTCACACATTTCTCCCTTTTTCATTGTCTTTCCCTCATTTTCTCGTTCTCTCTCTTATTCTGCCTGTTTTTCTCTCTCCCTTTCTTTCTCCCTCCCTCCCTCCCTCTCCCTCTTTCTTTCTTTCCCTCCTTTTCTTTTTCTTTATTACTTTCCCCCGTTTTCTCATTCTCATTTTTTCTCTCTCATTCTTTCCCTCTTTCTCTCTTTCTTTTTCCCTCCATTCTTTCATTCTCTCCCCCACTCTGTCTCTTTCTCTCTCACTCTTTTTTTATTCTCTCAACTCTTACTTTCCTTCCTCCCCTCCCCTTTTCTCATTCTCTTTCTCATTCTATCCCATTCTCTTACTTTTACAATTACCTCAGGACTAGAACTCCCAGTCTCCTGGTTCCTTGGTCAGCACAGGGTCCATGAAGTTTTGAAGGTGGATATTAGATGGGAAATTTGTCAACCATCTTGACTATACCAAAATGGAATGAATACTGTAGATCAGTGTTTTTCAACCTTTTTTGTGCAAAGGCACACTTTTTTCATGAAAAAAATCACGAGGCACACCACCATTAGAAAATGTTAAAAAAAATTAACTCTGTGCCTATATTGACTATATATAAAGTAATTCTCCCACGGCACACCTTACACTATGTCACGGCACACTAGTGTGCCGCGGCACAGTGGTTGAAAAACACTGCTGTAGATAGATAGATAGATAGATAGATAGATAGATAGATAGATAGATAGATAGATAGATAGATAGATAGATATTTTTATATTTTTAAGGGTGTGTTTATATATATATATATATATACATACATGCGCGCACACACAAACACACACATAAAGGATGTGGTATTACCGACAACCCTCATAGTTTCTTACACTTCCTGTCGATCTATTATGGTTACAAATGCCACAAATAAAGAAATTTCTTTTCCTTAGTAAATGTGTTGGCTTTTACCTAGGAAAATTTTTTAAACGCGAAAGCTCGGGTTTTTCAGAATGAAATTTGCAAAGGCAGAGAGTCCTTCCAACTTTCATATGTGTCATCCAAACAAATTTCATGCCACAGTCACACACAAAAAATTCGTGAGATGAACCCGTTGTCCTCTCTGCCCCTAGAGATAGCTTTTTATTTCATAACAGCTGAAACGAGATCAAGATCGTTCCAATTAATTCTTGCAATTAATTCTTGCAATTAATTCCTGACTGGTTTCCCTTGTGGAATGGAATTCATCCTTCAGGGTAATTGTGTACATTTCTGAATTGACACTTTGGTGTGGGGGGGAAGTTCTACCCGATCATAACCGACTTACAATTACAATGGAGCCTGAAACGCTAAGGGAGACAATTGTTCAGGGAGGGTGTCCCAGTTATGTGACTTTTCATTAAGTGAATCACCGCTGTTGGCCCACTAGGAAGCTGGTTGTTGAGTCGATCCTGCTTCCTGCTTGAGAGAAAGTCACAAAAGGGGACACAACAACGGTTCTAAATATGAACCAGTGATCCTTTTGTTACCTTGCTTAACAACGGTCACAATTGTGAGTCAAGGACGGCCAGAATTATGGCTTGTTCCAAAGGATGTAGGATAGTTTAGGGTCATATTTCTCAAAGTTGGCCACTTTCATCCTTTTTAAGACAGGGGGACTTCAATTCCCAGAATTACCCAGCCAGGTATCTGAGGAATTCTGGGAGTTGAAGTCCCCCATGGCTTAAAGTTGCTGAAGTTGAGAAATACAGGCTCGGCGGTTAAAATAGCTGATCGGGAGCAGCGAAATCTAGTCCTCCTGCATCTCAGAGAGTCCATTAATTCTCTTTCCCCATTGGAAATTAAAAAAGATTCCGTGGCTTGCCTGAAGTCTACACAATTCATTTGATATTTACTCTCACTATGTTGGTTGTGTGTTGTGTTGGATGGAGTTTTGTTGAAACACTGAAGAAGCCACAAGTGTTGCTTAAACTCCTTCTGAGACCATCTTGAATGCTCCGGGATTCTCATTCGGTCACGTTTAAATCCGTGGTCGCTCTCCGTGGTCTCGTCCTGCCGTTTGGAGGCCCATGTGATACATTTAGACGCTCTTTTGCAAAGATTTGAGCACCCCACCCCCAAAAAATCATCTCACCTCTACAGTTGTTTCCTTGGGGGAGTATCTCGGATTTTTTCCCCTCCTCGCCGATAGCTGGTTGTTGCGCTCACCAGCTCCATCCGTCGGAGGAAGCTGTGGTTTTCTCTGCATCCGCTCTCACTCATGAGAAACAGTTGCCAGTCAGCCCTCCCTTTCTGCAAATGCGCGAGTCTTTATCTCTGGTAAGATAAGTAACTCTCTGGTAAGTAAGGCGGCCGACGGCAGACTCTTCCAGGTAGTTACACTTCCAGAGGATAACGATGGAAAACGAGGTAAGGGACCGGTGATCGTCCCGTCGTCTTTGCAGGAATGGCGTGGATTTTTTCCTCTCTTCGTTGCCCCACCCCTCAAACCCTTCTCTCCCCTGCCCATCCGAAACTCCCCACTCTTGATTCCGTCAAACGCCGGCAACCCGCTCTCCCCCCCCCTCTCTTTACTTGCAGCCTGGGATCGTCTCCCCGTTCAAGCGGGTCTTCCTGAAAGGGGAGAAGGGGCGCGACAAGAAAGCCCAGGAGAAAGTCACCGAACGGCGGGCGCTGCACACGGTCCCGTTGGCTTTGCCGGATCGCTTCGAGCCGGACGTCCTCTTGAATGACTACATCGAGAAGGAAGTGAAGGTAAGGGTGACCTCTTCTTGAATGGAGAGACGTTTGAAGGGACTCGTAGAGCAGGAAGGGACCTTGGAGGTCTTCCCCCCTGCTCACGCAGGAGACCCTCATCTCCTCTTCTTCTTCCTCCTCCTCCTCCTCCTCCACTTCATAACAGACTTTTTTTTTCAATATATTTTTATTATTTTTACATTTAAAACAATGTAAAGTCGAAGTGACCATACATTCACATTATATATAGCTAGTCTCAACCATTGACAATTAGCCTACTTAATACATTGAAGAGCTGAGGTGGCACAGTGGTTAGAGTGCAGTACTGCAGGCCACTTCAGCTAACTGCTATCTGCAGTTCAACGGTTCAAATCTCACCGGCTCAAGGTTGACTCAGCCTTCCATCCTTCCGAGGTGGGTAAAATGAGGACCCGGATTGTTGTTGGGGGCAATATGCTGACTCTGTAAACCGCTTAGAGAGGGCTGAAAACCCTATGAAGCGGTATATAAGTCTAACTGCTATTGCTATTGTCTGTCCTTCTGTCCAATCACAATACATATACAGTTTGTTCCAGTCTTGTCACCTTGTCTTATACCAGTCATAAAATCTGTTCCAGACTTCAAAATATTCTGATTCCCCTTTATTTTTAAGTTCAAGAGTGGTCCTATCTGCTTCTGCACAGGCCAACACTTTTCTGATTGTATCTAGCTCTGATGGTGTATTTTCTTTTTTCCAATACTGCGCAAAAGTTATGCGTGCCGCACACTTCCTAACAGTTTTAACAATTGTGTGACTCACCTAACAACACAGAGATTCGTTTAACAACTTGAGGGATTTACTTAACCATGCGACTCACTTAATAACTGCAGGGATTCACTTAACAACCGCGGAAAAAATCGTACAAGAACAGTTGGAAGAGAGTTTGGAGATCTTCTACTCCAGCCCTCTGCTGAAGCAGCAGATCCTCTTCCTCCTCCACCACCACCTCCTTTTTCTGCTTAAAACAACAGAGTTGGAAGGGACCTTGGAGATCTTGGAGGTCTTCTAGTCTAATCCTTTGTTCAAGCAGGAGACCCTCCTCTCATGTGAATAACAGAATTGGAAGGGACTTTGGAGGTCTTCTAGTCCAACCACCTGCTCAGATTCCCCATTCCTGCTCCTCCCTTTTCCTTTTCTTCATCTTTCTCCCTTCTCTTCTTCTTTTCTTCCTCCTTTTTCTCCCTTCTCCCCTTCTTCCTCCTCCTCTTCCTCCTTTCTCTTCCTTCTTTTCCTCCTCTTTCTCCTTCTCCTCTTGCATCTCTTCCTCTTTCTCCTTTCTTTTCCTCCTCCTGCTCTTTCTCCTTTCTCTTTCTCCTTCTTCCTCCTCCTCCTTCTCATCTTCCTTCTCTTCCTCTTTCTCCTCCTTTCCCTCCTCTTCCTCTTCCTCTTCTCCTCTTCTTCGCCCTCCTCCTCCCCCTCTTCCATTTCTTCCTCCTCTTTCTCCCTTCTCTCTTCTTCCTCCTCCTCCTCCTCTTCCATCTCCTCCTCTTTCTCCTCTTTCTTCCTTCTTTTATTGCTCCTCTTCCTCCTCCTCTTCCTTTCTTTCTCCTCTTTCTCCTCTTTCTCCCTTCTCCTCCTATTCCTTCTCCGACCCCCTGCTCCAGCACAGTGACCCCCCATCCGGGAGGCCCAGCCACAGGGCCCTTGGGGTGGTTTGCCAGGTGGCTTGACTCCTGTCTACGTTGAGCACAGGTGGACCACACAAATAATCCTCGACTTACGACCATGGGTGGGGGGGAAGGGTAGAAGAGAGAAGGAAAATTTTGAAGGTGGGTCTCAAACGGAGCACCTCCAAAACTAATACGGGTCGTCTTATATCACAACCGCAACATTTTTGATCTAAGTAAGACAACGAAGCACTTTTGGGTCTATTTTACGACTCCCTTCCCACCATTGTTGTGGGAATCACTGCGATGGTTAAATCAGTGGTTGTTAAGCGAACAGGGGAATCATGGAAACCTTCCCCTCTCCTGCCCCCCCCCCCCAAGATGCCACGACCGTCCTAAATACGAGTCAGTCTGAATTTTGATCCCCTGATCACAGGAGAAAAACTGACCTCTTTTTTTTTTTCAGGGCCGTCATAAGATCAAATGGTCACTAAGTGAACTGTTTCTCTTTCATTGTAATCCCCCCCCTTTTTCCCCCCCCCCGCTTTTCAGTATTTGGGCCAAATAACGTCGGTTCCAGGATACCTGAATCCCTCCAGCCGCACCGAAATTCTTCATTTAATCGACACTGCAAAGGTAGGCGACCCTTTCCGCCCGCAAGTCCTCGACTTAGAACCGTTCCAAGTTATGACGGCGCTGGGGGGGAAAAAGCACGACTTGGGAGCATTTTTCACACTTACGACCGGTATTATACACCCTTGTGACCGTCACAGTGTTTTGCTGCCATTCAGGGAGATGCAAATCTGGAGTCTTGGCAACTGACTTGTCTTTATGACGGTGGTGGTGAATGGGATCTCCTTCGGACAAGTCACAGGGGAAAGTCAGATTCTCTTAACGACTGTATGACTAATTGAACTGCTGCAGCGTCACAGGGAAGAAAAGCCAGATTTACTTAATGCCCATGTAACTAATTGAACCACTGCAGCGATTCACTTAATGACCTGTATGACTAACGAACTGCATCGATTCACTCAACGCCCATGTGATTAATTGAACCGATGCAGCAATTCACTTAACGACCTGAAAGATTCCCCTAGTCATCCCTAGCCCCAGAGATGCCGTGCTCCGTTCCCGTCATAAGTCGAGGACTACCTGTGTTCTCAGTGGAACTATCGAGAAATATTTATGATGTGATCATCCCGAGGTGGAGAAGGGTTCATTTAGTGACTGAAGTTACGAACGTGACTTAGGGTCATGTTTCGCGCTTATGACCAGCACAGCATTCACTGCAGCAGTCAGGAAATCCTAGCTTGACTCATACAACGCCCGTGATCCCCTTCTATGGTCCCTGAACAAGCCAAGTCAATGGGAATCACTTAACGGCTGGAGGAATTAATTTAAGAATGGCAGCGATTCACTTAAGGAATCAGGCAAGGAAAGGCGTAAAATGGAGCAACTTTCCCTTATCCCACGTCCCTCTTAGAAACGTATATTTTGGGGCTCCGTTTGTGGTCGTAAGTTGAGGAGTAAATGTATTGACCCACTGAACAATCTCATTTGAGTTTCCGTCCTGACGTAAGAGGACATTTCACAATCTAATACAGCCAGTCCTCGAATCTACGACCACACAGAGCCCGGAACTAAGAGATATTTGTGAAGTGAGTGTGACTCCATTTTACCGACTTCCTTACCACCGTTGTAAGGTGAATCGCTGCGGTCGTTAAGCGAGGGGTGCGGTTGTTAAGTGATTTTGGTTCCCCCCTTGATTTTGCTGGTTGGAAGAGGGATGGCTTGAGCCTCCCCAGGATGCTGCGACCGTCATAAATACGAGCCGGTTGTCAAACGTCGGAATACATAGCGTGTCACTGTGGGATTTGCTGCAATGGTCATAAGTGTGAAAATCAGTCGCAAGTCATTTTTTTTCTAGCAACTTCAAACAGTCAGATATAAGGGGGAACTTCACTGAGAATACCTCCTCCTCCTCCTCCTTTCTAGCACTGATGACATTCCCTAGTTAGGTCATGAGACGTCTGCAAGGAAACCACCCAGCTCAGAGAGCACCAAGGACCCCACAGTCCTCCTCCTCCCCTCCTTCCTTCCTTCCCCGACATCCCCACTTCCTAGTTAGCCCATGAGATGTTTGCAACCAAACTACCCAGCTCAGAGAGCACCAAGGATCCACAGTCGTCGTCCTCCTCCTCTTCCTTCCTTCCTTCCTTCCTTCCTTCCCCAACATCCCCACTTCCTCCTTAGCCCACGAGATGTTTGCAAAGAAACCACCCAGCTCAGAGAGCACCAAGAACCCCATAGTCCTTTTCTTCTTCTTCTTCCTCCTCCTCCTCCTCTCCTTCCTTCCTACTTATCTGCCTACCTACCTACACACCCACCCTGATGACGTTTCCCGGGTGGGTCATGAGATGTCTGCAAGAAACCCGCCCAGCGCAGAGAGCACCCAGGACCGCAAGGTTTCCACGCTTCCTCCCTTTCCCTGAGAGACATCCCTGTTTTGGGCCCTCCTGAGCCCCTTGGCAAAGAAGGGGAGTTTTCCCTTCCCCCCCTCCCCATTTTCCCATCGGGAATAGTTTGGGGAACGGATGCCTTCCGACCCCCTCCCTTCTTTCTCTCTCTCTCTCTCCCGCTCCCACAGAGGGCTCACCAGCTTCCCGGCCAGCTGACTCACGAGCACGATGCCGTGGTCAGTGTCTCGGCTTACAACGTCAAGCTCCTCTGGCGCGACGGCGAGGACCTCATCCTCCGGGTGCCCATCCACGACATTGCGTCAGTGTCGTATATCCGAGACGATTCCTCCCATCTGGTGGTCTTGAAAACAGGTAGGTGGGGAGAAGGGTGAGTCCTCGGCTTTACAACCGCCAAGGGGGATGTGTCTTTCCGTTGCTGAGCGATACGAGTGGGTCACAGCTTGCTTCAGGAGCTTTACCACCCCGTCGTTAAGTGAATCCCTACCATTGGAAGCGGGCGGAAGTCACTTCACCGCTGTCTTCCTTTGTGACATAAAGCATTGTTGAGTCGAAGACTACCTGGACCAGAGACACTTACAGGGCCCACATTGGCTTCTGTTGCCTTTTTTCTCCCTGGTTGTTAAGCGAATTGTGGCCGTCAATAAGTGAGTCATGTGGTCATTAAGCGGGTCCATTGTCTTGGCTTGTTGGATATCAGCTGGGGAGGTTGCCAGTGGAGAATCACGTCACCCAGAGACGTTGCAACAGTTACAAATGCCGATGGTCTCCCACTACAATGCTTCACTTAGTGACCATTCAGAGTTATGGGAAAAAGGGACGTGGGACCGTTTCTTTCTTCACACTTAACAGCCGTTGTGGTGGTCACGCGATCGAAATTTGGAGACTTCAGGACTGACTCGCATTTACGACGGTCCCCTTTTGCAACCACCCATCAAGCAAAGTCAATTTTGGAAGCTGGATTCACTTAACGACTGTATATTGAACAACAGCCACAGCGATTCACTTAACAGCAGGTGGCAGTGGACGGAAAAACACAGACAAAATTTCACAAATATTTCGCTTAGCAACAAAAATGTGGGGGTTTAACTGCAGTCGTAAATTCAAGGACCACCCGTATGCGGTTGTTCAAAATGAGTCACGCCCTTCTTTGTGGCCTTCATGCTGCAGTGGTAAAGCAAATCACGATGGTTGTTAAGCGGATTGCCCAGTCATTAAGTCTCTTGACTTGGCATGTTATCATTTATCCCTGTATCTCTATCATTAATCAATGTTTGTCTGTCTTCTGTCTCTACCTCTATTATCTGTACCTGTCTATCATCTATGTATTATCTATATCTCTATATCACAATATTTATCTGTCTATAATATCTCTATCATCTGTGTAGCATCTATTATCTATGTTTCTATTATCTATCTATCCATCCATCTATTCTATCTATCTCACTCTATCTATCTTATTTCTATGTCTGGCTGTCTATCACTATCCATTGATCCATCTATCTATCTATCTATCTATCTATCTATCCATCCATCTATCCATCTATTCTATCTATCTATCTATCTATCTATCTATCTATCTATCTATCTATCTATCTATATCTATCTATCCATCTATCCATCTATCCATCTATCCATCTATCCATCTATCCATCTATCCATCTATCCATCTATCTATCTATCTATCTATCTATCTATCTATCTATATCGATCCATCCATCCATCCATCTATTCTATCTATCCATCCATCTATTCTATCTATCTTTCTATCTCTCTATCCATCTATTCTATCTCTCTATCCATCTATTCTATCTATCTATCTATCCATCCATCTATCTATTCTATCTATCCATCTATTCTATCTATCTATATCGATCGATCCATCCATCCATCCATCTATTCTATCTATCTATCTATCTATCTATCTATCTATCTATCTATCTATCTATCTATATCTATCTATCCATCTATCCATCTATCCATCTATCCATCTATCCATCTATCCATCTATCCATCTATCCATCTATCTATCTATCTATCTATCTATCTATCTATCTATATCGATCCATCCATCCATCCATCTATTCTATCTATCCATCCATCTATTCTATCTATCTTTCTATCTCTCTATCCATCTATTCTATCTCTCTATCCATCTATTCTATCTATCTATCTATCCATCCATCTATTCTATCTATCCATCTATTCTATCTATCTATATCGATCCATCCATCCATCCATCTATTCTATCTATCTATCTATCTATCTATCTATCTATCTATCTATCTATCTATCTATCTATCTATCTATTCTATCTATCTATCCATCCATCTATTCTATCTATCTATCTATATCGATCCATCCATCCATCTATTCTATCTATCTATCTATCTATCTATCCATCCATCTATTCTATCTATCTATCTATATCGATCGATCGATCCATCCATCCATCCATCTATTCTATCTATCTATCCATCTATTCTATCTATCCATCCATCCATCCATCCATCTATTCTATCTCTCTATTCATCTATCTATCTATCTATCTATCTATCTATCTATCTATCTATCTATCTCATCTATCTATCATCTATTCATCTATTCTATCTATCATCCATCCATCCATCCATCCATCCATCTATCTATTTGTAATTATGTCTGTCTACCTATCATCTATCCCCCCTCCCTCTCCAAATCTCCCTCCCTTCCAGCGCTGATGATGATCCCTAGTTGGGTCCTGAAACGTCTACTACAAGGCGGGAGGCGGGTAGGGGGGGGGGGGCGTCTCCACTCACAGCCTCCGTTTTTTCTCAGCTCAGGACCCCGGCATCTCCCCCAGCCAGAGCCTTTGTGCCGAAAGCACCAAAGCTCTCGCCTCGGGCTCTCTCTCGGAGAGTGGCGTGGTGCCCGTCGAAGCCTGTTGCCTGGTGATCCTCGCCACAGAGAATAAGGTTAGATCCTCGGCCCCGGGCGCCCTGCGGTTTTCTTTTGGGTCCTCCTGCCCGAATTGCCCTCCAATGTTTTTTTAATTTATTTCATTATTAAATCGAATGCGTCTCTCCTCCCCGTCTTCCTGGCTTATATGTCTAAGGCTGGACTAGAATTCACCGTTGCCTGGTGATTGGCCCAAAGTCACCCAGCTGGCTTTCATACCTAAACCAGAACTAGAACTCACTGTCTCCGGGTTTCTAGGCCCAACCGGTGACGTACATTTCCAGGATCCTGGTTTGTCTTAATGTTTCTGCCGAGGACAACATAACTTGGTTCCCGAGAAGATCATGTGGAAGGGTTAGATCTTCCCTCCCCTTTAGTGACCAAACCGTCACCTTCCGAACCCAGCTCCCAGCGGTCCCCAGCGCAGTTCCCCCCCCCCTCGAACTTACCACCCCGATTGAGCCCCAGATTCCTGTGGCTAAGTGAGAAATTCGCTCCGTGAGTTGTGTCCCGTTTTATGACGTTCTCCTGCCCCGTCCGTTCAGGTAATCCCTGCCATTGCTCAATTAGTCCACGGTCGTTAAGAGAGTCAGACTCCCTTTTGTTGCAAAAGGGGAGGGGGGGTTGTGGGACCAGCAGGACGCTGCGAACATCGTAAATATGAGTCCGTGGCCAAATGTCCAAATTTGGCTCCTGTAACCTTTGGGGGTGCCACAACCGTCCTTTTTTGGGGGGCCGTCATAACTCCGAACAGTCACTAAGCAAAGTGTTTTAAGCTGAGTGGACTTCTTGTATTAGCCGCCCTCGGCGTAGCATCGATGGACTGCTTTCTCCTCAATGTGGTGGGTTTCTACCAGAACCTCCATCTTCTGGAAGTTCCCACCTTCTTCTGAAGGACTTCTTGGAAGGGATGTCCACCTCACCTCCGTTGGGTTCCTCCTTCCTCCAGGTCACGGGTGAGGAACTCTGCTCCCTCCTCAGCCAAGTCTTCCACATCGTTTACACGGAATCTACGATAGACTTCCTGGACAGAGCCATCTTTGATGGGGCCACCACGCCCACCCGGCATCTCTCCATACACAGCGGTAAGGAGCACCTCTTCCGGAGGCCCTTGGATTCATGGAGCAGCCGTCGAGATGGCGTCTCTCCCTCCTCCGGGGGCGGGAACAAGAGGCTTCCTCCCTCGAGTCAGGTTTTACGGGTGGGAAGTTGGATCAGGAGGTGTTGGTGGCCTGTTGAGGTTCCTCAGGACAGATCGTCTCCAGAACTTGGTCACAGGAATGTCCATAGTTGGAAAGATGGAGGTTGAAATGAGGGTGATGGGCCCTCGAGGATTTACTCCCAAGAGAAGAGAATATTTGTATCTCTGAGCTGGGTTCTTTTTTCTTGCAGACGTCTCGTGACCCAGCTAGGGAAACTCATCAGTGTTAGTAGGGTGAAAGTAGGAGAAGGAGAATGGAGGAGGAGGAGAAGGATTGTGGGATCCTTGGTGCTCTCTCAGCATCATCTCCAACTCCTTGTTGTTTTGCTGCTCCTCCTCCTCCTCGTTCTCTTTCTCCACTTTGTCTTCTTGTTCTCATTTTGATCCTGTTCCTCCTCTTTCTCTTTCTCAATCTTCTCCTTGTTCTTCTTTGTCTCCTCCACTTTGTTCTCCTAGTTCTCATTCTCCACCTGTTCCTCTTTCTCATTCTCCTTCTTCTCCACTTTGTCCTCCTCCCGTTCTTCGTCTTTTTCATTCTTGTTCTTCTCCTTCTCCACTTTGTCCTCGTTCTCCTCATTCTCCTCCTGTCCCTCCTCCTCTTCTTCCTGCCTCGTCCTCCTCCTTGTTCTCATTCTCCTCCTATTCCTCCTCCTTTCTGTTCCTCCTCAACTTCTTTGTGCTTCCTGCCCTCCTCGTTCTCCTCTTCCTCTCTTCCTCCTCCTCCTCATTCTTCTTCTTGTTCTCCTCCTCCACTTTGTCCTCCTTCTCCTTGTCCTTCTCCCCTGTTCCTCCTACTCGTTCTTCTCCTTGTTCTTCTCTGTCTCCTGCACTTTGTTCTCCTTGTTCACATTCTCATTTGCCTCCTGTTCCTCCTTTTTCTCATTCTACTTCTTCTTGTTCTTCTCCTCCTCCACTTTGTCCTCCTTCTCCTCCTTTCCTCATTCTTTTTCTCCTCCTATTCCTCCTCTCTCATTCTTCTCCTTCTCCTCCATTTTGTCCTTTCCCTCATTCTCCTCCTGTCCCTCCTCCTCCTCTTCTTCCCTCCTCCTCCTCCCCTGCCTTGTCCTCCTCCTCATTCTCCTCCTATTCCTCCTCCTTTCTGTTCTCATCTTCTTTGTGCTTCCTGCCCTCCTCCTCTTCCTCTCTTCCTCTCTTCCTCCTCATTCTTCTCCTTGTTCTTCTCTGTATCCTCCACTTTGTTCTCCTTGTTCTCCTTGTCATTCTCCTCCTGTTCCTCCTCTTTCTCATTCTACTTCTTGTTCTTCTCTTCCACTTTGTCCTCTCCTCCTTGTCCTCCTTCTCCTGTTCCCCCTCCCCGTTCTTCTCCTTGTTCTTCTCTGTCTCCTGCACTTTGTTCTCCTTGTTCACATTCTCATTCTCCTCCTGTTCCTCCTCTTTCTCATTCTACTTCTTCTCCTTGTTCTCCTTCTCCACTTTGTCCTCCTTCTCCTGCTGCTCCTCGTTCTTCTTCTACTCCTATTCCTCCTCTTTCTCATTCTACTTCTTCTCCTTGTTCTCCTTCTCCACTTTGACCTCCTCCTCCTCCTGTTCCTCATTCTTCTTCTCCTATTCCTCCTCTTTCTCATTCTCCTTCTCCTCCATTTTGTTCTTCTTATTCTCCTCCTCTCCCTCCTCCTCCTCTTCTTCCCTCCTATTCCTCCTCCTTTCTGTTCCTCCTAATCTTCTTTGCGCTTCCTGCCCTCCTCCTCCTCCTCCTCTCTTCCTCCTCGTCCTCTTGAAGCCCCCCTCCCTCCTAGCGGGGAAAATTTTCAGAAACGAGGGGGAGACCCCCTACTCATAACCTTCATTCCCTGTCGGAGGGGCCAGGGTCTCCAAAGCTCCACAGCTACTCCTTCTGCAGGTGGACCGGCCCCCGAGGGGCTTCTGCCCAGGGTTTGCTGTCAGAAAGGACCATCTCGGGTGGGGGTGGGGAGCCTGGATCCCCCACCCACCCCCTGCACTGTCCTGAAGCCCGGTTCTCCCCCCACAGATGACTCATCCACCAAAGTGGACATCAAGGACCCCTATGAAACGGAAGCCAGCACATTGTGAGTTCCATCCCCCTGGGGAGGGTCTCTCATCATCCCTACAGGTCGTCCTCGACTTATAACGACCGACACGGGGGGTCCCAGATTTTGGCCGCCGAGATGGTGGAGGGAGTTTTGGCTCCGTTTGACGAGCTTTCGTGGCCGCCGTCATTAAGCAAATCACTGCAGCTGTTCAGTGAGTTGGGCAGGGGTTAAGCGAAAGGGGGGGGTGTCACGTGAACTTCGTAAGTACACACCAGGTTCAAAGAGTCCAAATTTTGACCATGGGACCAGAGAGATGCAGCGATTGTCATAAGTGTGAAAAATGGTCATAAGTCCCTCTTTTTTTAAAAGAACTGTTTTAAGGTCCAAATTTTGATCACTTGACCATGGGGGGGTGCTTCAAGCGTCGTTAGTGCGAGGACTGGGTGAAACTCACATTTTTTTGGTGTTATTTTAACCACCAAATTTTGATCACCTGGCCATGGGGATGCTACAATCGTCGTAAGTGCGAAGACTGGGTGAAAGTCACTTTTTCAGCACCGTTTTTAAGTGCCAATTTTGATCACGTAAGCGTGGGGGGTCCTTCAATCGTCATAAATGCGAGGACTAGCTGAAATTCACTTTTTCAATACTGTTCTGAGTGCCAATTTTGATCACGTTAGCGGGGGGGGTGCTGAGAAGGTCGTGAGAGGTGTGCCTCAGGGCCACTTTTTCAGCACCGTCGTAACTTTCACCACTAAACGAATGGTCGTAAGTCAAGAACAACCTCGACTGTCCCCGATGAGGTTTGCTTCGGATGTGCGGCCGCATAAGTACTCCTCGTCTTACATTTAGCGACCATTCCAATTTACGACGGCGCTGAAAACAGTGCATTTTTTGCACTGACAACCTTCGTGGCATCTCTTAGATCCAAATTCTGACTCATATTTATGGCGATCGCAGCATCCCAGGTTGACGCAGATCCCCAAACTCAACGGGGAAGCCGCATTCATTAAACGGTGGGGGTGACTTAACAACCGCAGCACAGGAGGACCAGAGAAATCCATACAAAGGTGGCAAAGTGAATTTTAAAACGTCTCGCCTAGTGACCAAAACGTGAGTGGATGCTCGGTTTCAGTCATACATCAAGAACTGCCTCTTATTATTATAATTATCGGCGATAAGTTTTCTCTCCAAATGGAATCGAAATGGAGTACAGCTATCGGACAAGGAGTCCTCGACTTACGGCAGTGGGAAACCTAGTGGCCATCCCTGGTCCCAAGCTCCACCCCCTCCAGATTCGAGGCCCAGGCCACCCCTCTGGAAGGTCCCGGAATCACTTGTGTGTGTGCGTGTCCCTCTCCCCCCCCCCCAATCCCCCGTGTCTTTCCAGCTCTTTCCCAGAATCCTTGGATACGGCTGGAAACTCCCCCACCTCCTTCTCGGCCCAGCCGTCACCCCCCGCCAAAACAGCCAGCGACAGCGAATTGAGCACGACGGCCACAGAACTCCTGCAGGACTACATGATGACGGTAAGTGGAACGAGAGAAGGAAACTCTCCCCCCCCCCAAGAAGAGTAGGAAGGTTCCCCCCCCCCGGAGGTCATCTAGTCCAACCCTTTTCTCGAGGAGGAGACCCTTGTGGAATCACAAAATGGCAGTTGGAAGGGACCTTGGAGGTCATCCAGTCCAACCCCCCCCTTCTTGAGCAGGAGATGCTTGCAGAATAAACGTGGTTTGGAAGGGACCTTGGAGGTCATCCAGTCCAACCCCCTGCTGAAGAAGCAGATTCGGCATGCTTTAAAAGGGGAGGACTCCCAGAATCCCCCAGCCAGCTTCCTTATGTTTTATTTAGAAAGGCCTAATTTCCATAAACCATAAGTGGTGAGTTTTAACTTCTTGGAGAAAACGAACAATCTACCTTGTACCATTTATCTAAACTTGGTTTACTTCTAATGTTGGTTTGTCTTTTTATTTTGAGTAACCGCGTTCCTCCTCCGTTCTAGTTACGGACGAAGCTTTCCTCGCATGAGATCCAGCAGTTCGCCATGCTTCTGCACGAGTACCGGAACGGGGCCTCCGTCCACGAGTTTTGCGTCAACCTGAGACATCTCTACGGGGACAGCCGGAAATTCCTCCTGCTGGGTAACCTTTTCCCCAACCGGTGTGGGATTCCCCCCCCCCCAATTAATTGGGATTGTGGGTAGTTGGCTTATCCTGGCTAGTTGAGTTGGCTTCAACCGTAGGGTCCTTGGTGCTCTGTGAGTGTGGTGGTTTTGTGACAGACATTTTATTGCCTGACTAGGGAACATCATCAGGGCTAGGAGGGAGAGGGGTGTGAATGGAGGAAGGAGTGGGAGAGTCCTTGGTGCTCTCTGAGCCGGGTGGTTTTTTTCAAGGTCCCGCGTTCGAGTCCTCTGACAGGCCTTCTCCGCTGAGTCCCCTGACCACCTTCTTCCTCCTCCCAAGGTCTCCGCCCCTTCATCCCCGAGAAGGACAGCCAATACTTTGAGAACTTCCTGGAGACTATTGGCGTGAAGGACGGACGAGGGATCATCACGGATAGCTTTGGGAGATACCGGTGGACAGTGAGATCCGTCTCCAACTCCACCACCAATGGCAATGGCGCCACCGGAAGCTCCGATGACCAGTCGGCGCCGTCGGAGGGCGACGAGTGGGACCGGATGATCTCCGACATCAGCAACGACATCGAAGCGTTGGGGTGCAGCTTGGATCAAGATTCGTCGTGATCTGGGCAAGGACCCCGAGAGACATTGGAGCTTTCTTTTTCCCCCCACTCCATCCCTTTTCTTTCTCCTCTGCCTCGTTTCCCAAAGTTCCCCCGAGACTCTCAATCCCCGGCCATTTCTCCAAGCACAGGTGCTCATCGCTGCGTGTCTGTGTGAGTGAGTGGATTGTGGAGAAGCCACAAACCCCAGGAAGGTCCTCAGAAGTTTTCCCCCCGGGGGGGGGGGGAATGGTGGTGGTCTATCTCCTATCCATGGTTTTCTGCACCTTTCTACTGCTTGCGTGCTTGTCTGAATGCGTGTTCCTGGACATTTCTTGCTGTTGAAATTCCCAGTGGTTGTCTTTACATTTAAAAAGCAGGAGGAGAAGCCGTTGAGGCGCTCCACAGCTCCATTTGACGATGGGAGATGAGCTGCTCCTGTTGAACCCGCCAGCTGGTCTTCCTGGGAGTCGGTTGAGACGTCCATAAGTCTGGTGGGAGGGCAGTGGATTCAAACTCGGGGCTCCCTGTCAGGCAGGCAGGGCTGACCTCAGGGAGGGTAGAGAACCCTTAATCAGCTCTCCTTCAAGACGAGCCGCAGCTCCTCGGCTCGTCCACATGGGTCCAAACCTTCCCCGATCATGGCCAAATCCGGTCCGTTCCAAGCAGCCGGGCCTCAGGGAGGAACCTGCCCTCCCTCACACAAGCAGGATAACGTGGGTGTGGGTTTCATGGTGGACTTCTATATGGGACATTTTTAATCCTGGTTTATTTTTTTTTATTTTTTTTAAAGAGCAAGAAGGAGAGGGAACATATACATATGTACATGTGTTGTATATATTATACATACAAATGCACAGATATTTTTCTAAGCGTGTTTCACGCCACCGAGAGCTCTCCTGGCTTCGATAAACTGACATGTATGCTCTCTTAGCGCTCTGGGGAGACGGACATCTGTGTCTTTTTTTTTTTTTTAAAGCGCACCAAAGATTGTCGGGCTGTTGTGTTTTCTGTTAAACAAACACCGGTTTTGAATAATAATAAAAAAAAGCTGGCCCATGGAAGACCAACCACGACGAGGGACTTGAGAACTTCTTAGCTTTACATGTCGAGAAACTGACCAGGACACAGGCTGGTTTTGTCTGTGTGATATTGAAGGCCGAGGTGAGGAACACCTCCAGAAGTTGGATGTTTTTAAGGAAAGATTGGACAGCCAGTAGTTTGAAATGGTAGAGGGTCTCCCGCTTGGGCAGGGGGTTGGACTAGAAGACCTCCAAGGTCCCTTCCAGCTCTCTTATTCTGTGGAACAGGTTCCTCCTCACTGGTGGGGTCCATGGTGCTCTCTGAGCTTGGTGGTTTTCCTGAAGGCGTTTCGTGACACAACTAAGTGACCTCATTGGTTCTGATCCAGCTTTAGCAGAAGCAAGAAACAGACTCCTCCTCAGGAAAAAAAAACACCCCTTTTTATTATTTTCTTCTTGTGAATAAATTGCATTCACCCACCGAAAAGTCCAGCAATAGACTGGACTTAGTCTAGGACAAGGATTTAACTGCAATACAGACCTTATCAGTTCCTTGTGATGATTGCAAGGACGGGAGAGGCTGCAAATTTAAGTTCTGGCAAGCCGTCTTTGATGCACGAAACCCAATGAGCAAAAATCTTCAGAAATACAAACTGTTGTCCCCTACGACCACCACTCCTCTTTCCTTCTATTTATTCCACAGCCAGGGAGGGCCCATTCAGCGTCCACGTGTGTTTTGCTTCCCGAGTTGACTCCTTGTCCTCCGTTGTTCTCCTCTCCTAACTGCTCTGCACATACGCGCCTCTGGAATAGGCCCCAGCTGTTCTTTCTCCCCATTCCCCGCAGCAGCCTCTCCAGGGGCTGGGAAACATCAGACAGCCCTGGCTCTCTCTCTCTGCATCTGACACAGAGCCTTCCCTGGATGCCAGAAATGGCCCAAGTTCCTCCCCAACTTCCCTCCTCTGAGTCTGCCGCCAGCTCTGTTGGTGGCTGGCAGGCTACAACAATCTACACCGCCCCTTTCCTTCCTTCCCTGATGCTGTTCCTTAGTTTTGTCACGAAACGTCTACAAGTAAACCTACAATCTCAGAGAGCACCCAGGATCACCCACGGTACCACCACCACCACCTCCCTTCTAACAATGATGCTGTTCCCTAGTTGGGTGGTGAAACGTCTTGCAAGGTACAGATTCTCTCCTGGTTTCCACCTCAGTTTCTCTTCTTCCTTGTTTTGTGCTCCACACAGCCGGTCGCTCCGGCCACGTTAAAAACACAACACACTCAGAACTTGTGTCCCGATTTAAACAATGGGTTAAAATGGTTTGCCTTGAGGCTGAGATCTCGATGTAAGCTGCAAAATATTTGCTTTTTTTTTCTTCTTCTTTTTGGCAAGGCGTGGATTTCAACCACCCCGGTGTCTGAATCCGTGAGAAAAATTAAAAATCTGAATTTATTATTTTTTTTCTTTTGCAAATCCTTCCTGAGCAAGAGAGATTTGTGTCTCACAAACACACACACACACACACACATACACACACAAATGGAAGGGGGTGATCCCCAGGAACACGCTGGTGTCAGGGCCCCTTAAAGTGATAATCAAATGATAAATAAAATAACATATCTAAAAATAAGGATTCGTCTGAAATCAGGCGAGGAAAAATCTTTCCAGTGGCAGTTCAATAATTTAATGGCTCTCAACTTCCGTAAATTATGACTAAATTACGATAAATTAAATATCTTCAGTTTAGTGACTGAAGAGACAACGTCACTGAACAAAGGAACTTAGGACCTGTCGCACTTAATGACGGTCGCAGCGTTCCGCAGTCACCATCAAAATTTGGGCACTGATTTGTATTTATGACGGTCACAGCATTTCCGGTAGGGGCCACACAGTCCCCCACCCCTTTTTTGCCCTTCGGACGAGCAACATCAATGGAGAATCCAGATGGGCCTTATGAGGCCATCCATCCAGCCTCGTTTCATGCGTGTTGCGAGTTTTAGGCCGGCTGCTCAGAGTTTGAATCTTGATTATATATATGTATGTATGTATGTATGTATGTATGTATGTATGTATATATACATAGTGTGCACACTACTCCTGGAAACACCAAACCTGAAGTAGTCAGCAGCAGCCTGAAGATGACGAATGTGACTTCGTCGAAACGTCGCCAAGACATCTCCAATTCTACGCGGGAGAAAACCCGAACAACTAGAGACCTACATATATATATGTATGTATGTATGTATGTATGTATATGTGTGTGTGTGTGTGTGTGTGTAGTATTTGTGCTTCCACCCATAATTGGGGCATACTAGGGGTTGTGACTTTAAATTATATATATATACATACATACATACATATATCCATCCTTCCTTCCTCCCATAATTGGTTATACCAGGGGTTGTGACTTTAAATATATAGAGATAGATAGATGATTGATTGATTGATTGATAGATACATACATACATAGATACATACATACATACATACATACATACATACATACATATAGATAACCTGCCAGGATTTCAATCCTGAGATAAGACAAGCAGCTGTTGGGGGGGGCTTCCCACCCAGTTTTGAACAACGAAAGATAAGGGAGGGGCAGGAGGAAAGGGCCTGGATTCGTTTCACGACTGTAAAATTTGCTTTTAAGGACAGCATGGATTCGCTTAGCAGCCGTGTGGAAAACAGGCAGAGAATCGGGTGCGAGTCATGGAAACTTGGCTTAGCAGTGGAGATTCTGGACCTGATTGTGGAGTGGTTGAATGTCATCCGTTCCAGAAGGGGCTGTTTAAAGAGAGAAAACACCCCACTCCCTTCTGGGGTTGATGATGTTACCTAGTTGGGTCATCAAATGTTTGAACTAAGCTCAGAGAGCATTGAGGACCACATGGTCATTGTTCTTCTCCTCTCACTCTTCCTCCCTCCTCTTCTTCCTCTTCTCTTCCTCTTCCTCTTCCTCCCTTCTCTTCCTCTTCTTCTTCCTCCCTTCTCTTCCTTTTCCTCCTCCTCCCTTCTCTTCCTCTTCCTCCCTTCTCTTCCTCTTCCTCCTCATCCCTTCTCTTCCTCCTTGTCCCTTCTCTTCTTCTTCCTCCTTTCCTCTTCCTCCTCCTCCTTTTCCTCTTCCTCCTCCCTTCTCTTCCTCCTCCTCCCTTCTCTTCCTCTTCCTCCTCCCTTCTCTTCCTCTTCATCTCTTCTTTTCCTCTTCCTCCCTTCTCTTCTTCTTCTTCCTTCCTTCTCTTCCTCCTCTTCCCTTCTCTTCCTCCTCTTTCTCTTCTTCCTCTTTCTCCCTTCTCTTCCTCTTCCTCCTCCTCCTCCTTTCCCCTTCTGGCACTGACCATGTTCCCTAGGTGGGTCACGAGACGTCTGCAAGAAAACAACCAAGCTCAGAGACCTCGCAGTCTTCTTCTTCCCCCACTCTTCCTCCCTTCTACTGAAGCCCTGATGATGTTCCCTAGCTGGGTCACGAGACGTCTCTTAAGAAAACCACCCAGCTCAGAGAGCACCCAGGACTCCTCACCCCCCCCCCAATTTGAACCAGAGTTACAAATTCTCTCCTTTTCTTCATGCCAACGGGGCAGAAGAAAGGGCCTCCTTCCTACTTGTGCTCTTTGCTGCGTGTTTGATACAAGCCTGGTTTTGCTCCCCCAGGGGACATCCAGCTCGAGTCCTGCGGCTTCCGCTCCATCCTTACTTCTGGTTGCATCAGCTGAATGTCTCTCCCTCCGAAGATTCCCTCCGGCTTTCCGGAAATGGAAGGTTCAACCCCTTTGCAAGTTACAATAAGACGGTGAACTTTTCAGCAGATAGAGAGAGAAGATGACTTTGTCCTGAAACGAAGTAGGGTCTCTCCTGCTTGAGCAGGGAGGGTTGGACTAGATGACCTCCAGGTCCCTTCCGACTCCTGTTATTCCAGAAAGGTCTCCTGCTTGAACAGAGGATTCGACTAGGGTTTATGTGAAGTGTTAATACCACTTTATAAGGCCTTGGTAAGGCCACACTTTGAATACTGCATTCAGTTTTGTTCACCACAATGTAGAAAAGATGTGGAGACTCTGGAAAGAGTGCAGAGAAGAGCAACAAAGAGGATTAGGGGACTGGAAGATAAAACATATGAAGAACGGTTGCAGGAACTAGGTATGTCTAGTTTAATTAATAGAAGGACTAGGGGAGACATGATAGGAGTCTTCCAATATCTCAGGGGTTGCCCCAAAGAAGAGGGAGTCAAACTATTCTCCAAGGCACCTGAGGGCAGAACAAGAAGCAATGGGTGGAAACTAATCAAGGAGAGAAGCAACCTAAAACTAAGGAGAAATTTCCTGATAGTTAGAACAATTAATCAGTGGAACAGAAGTTGCCTCTAGAAGTTGTGAATGCCCCAACACTGGAAGTCTTTAAGAAGATGTTGCGATTTGTCTGGAACGGTATAGGGTTTCCTGCCTAGGCAGGGGGTTGGACTAGAAGACCTCCAGCGTCCCTTCCAACTCTGCTATTGTATTCTAAATGCTATTCTAGATGATCTCAGGAGTCCCTTCAAACTCCACTATTCTGTAAGGGTCTCCTGCTTGAACAGGGTTTGGACTAGATGACCTCTAAGGTTGCCTCCAACTCTAATTCTGTAACTCTACAAAAGGACTCCTACTCAAGTAGGGGGTTGGACTAGATGACCTCCAAAGTGCCCTCCAGTTTAGTAATTCTGATGCACAAATTACATTTCTCCATTGTCTGCAAGAAGACAAAAAAAATCACAGACTGGAAAAAAAAATGCAGGCACTCCTTGCCTTACGACCACAACTGACCCCCAAATAATCTGTCATTAAGCGAGACATTGGTTAAGTGAGCTTGGCCCCACTTTACGACCTATTCTACCACTGTTGTTATGCGAATTGCGGCCATCCATAAGCTAGTCACCCAGTTGTTAAATGAATCCTGCTTCCTGCTTTTGTCAGAAGGTCGCAAATGGGGGATTGTATGACCTTGGGAGGTTGCCACCGTCGTAAATATGAGTCAGTGGCCATATTCGTGGGGAATGTTTGGCATTTTTAACCCCAAACGGCCAGGAATCGAAATGTTGTGGGTCTAATTTGGCTACGTACAAGTCCCATTTTTTGGGGACGTCACTTTCAGAACAGTCGTTAAACGAACCGTTGTAAGTCAAGGACTGACACTTAGCAGCTGCAAAAAAAACCACCTCTCCCTCCCCCCCCCAGCAAAGAGAGACGGAGCCCAGGTGAAGCAGGAATGAATATATTGTTTATTGAGTGTATTGAGCAAGTTCCCAACAGCTGAATCAGCTAAGGGCGTCTAATACAGAAGTGAGGGGTAGGGGTGGGGGGTAAACTGAGGCAGGGGGTGGGCGGGCTGGGCTGGGCATCACGCCAGCGGTCACTATGTGGTCAGGTCCTGGAAGACAGAAGGGGAAGAAGAGAAGCATCAGGTCTCGCAGGTGTCTCACGACCCAGCTAGGTAACATCATCAGTGCTGGAAGGGTTAGGAGTTTGGGAGGAGGAATTGGTGCTCTCTCATTGCTGGTTTTGTGACCCAGGCCAATGTCCCACTACCAGTTTGCCCGAACCAGTATGAACCAGTAGCAATCCACCTTCGGTCCTCCACTTCCTTTCTCCTCTCCTCTTCCTCTTGCTCTTCCTCCTCCTCCCAAACTCCATTCCCTTCTAGCGCCGTTCCCTAGCTGGGTGATAAGATGTCTGCAAGAAAACCACCCAGCTCAGAGAACACCAAGGACCCCCCAGTCCTTCCTCCTCCTCCTCCTTTCCACAAATCCCACCTCCTTCTAGCACTGGTGATGTTACCTAGTTACATAATATAATATATATTTATAAAATAATACATATAAAATAATACAATAAATATAAAATAAAATAATTAGACTGTACTATAGTATACTATTATAGAATAATACAATACAATATATAATAATGTAGTAATGTAATGTATTCCATTCCACCATTCTTTCTATTTCTAGTCTTTCTCTATTCATCTCTATTCTGTTCTATAGGTAGCGATCGACATACCACCACAATTGAGCCCCAAATTCTTGGCGCTGAGATGTTTGTTAAGTGAGTTTTGACCCATTCGATGACCTTCTTTACCAGACTAAGTGAATCCCTGTGGTTGTGAAGTTAGTCACATGGTTGTTCAGCGCATTGCAGCGTCTGCCTTCCCTTTGCTGGTCAGAGGGTCGCAAAAGGGTTAGAGTGCTGCGACCGTCATAAATATGAGTCAGTTGCCAAGCATCTGAGTTTTGATCTCGTGACCATGGAAACACTGCATGAGTGGGGAAAGCGGTCCTAAGTCCCTTTTTTCCCCATGCTGCTGGAATTTTGAATGGTCACTAACTGAACCGTCATAAGTCGAGGACTGCCTGTATTTAATCCACTAGGG
This sequence comes from Thamnophis elegans, assembly GCF_009769535.1. Taxonomy (NCBI): domain Eukaryota; kingdom Metazoa; phylum Chordata; class Lepidosauria; order Squamata; family Natricidae; genus Thamnophis; species Thamnophis elegans. Next base: position 2,127,003 of record NC_045558.1, read on the forward strand.
ATATACTCTGGGAATCACTGGGAAGGAGCCTTGTAAATTCTCTTCCTCTCAACCAAACTCTCAAAACTTGGCTGTCTCTCTGTCCTCTGGAATGCAGCCCCTCCCTCCCTCCCTTTCCTTGCGGGAATCCAGACTACATTCAACCACAGCGGAGTAAAGATGGCTGCCCTCAAACGCTTACAATGATGGCATTGACAATGTCGTTGTTGTTGTTCCGAAGGGCTCGGATGGCTCTGGCGCGGGAGACGTTGGCCTCACCCATGACCAATTCGATATCTTTCATCTCCAGGCCCGTCTCGTCCACCTGGGAAGGGAGGGAGGGGGATGAGGGAAGGAAGGAAGAAGGAAAATGAAAGAGAAATAAAGAAGGAAGGAAAGAAAGACAGACAGACAGAGAGGGGAAGGGAGGAAAATGAAGAAAAGAAAGATATAATGAAAGAAGGGGGAAATGGGAAAGAAAAGAGAGAAAAAGAAAAGAAAGGAAGAAAATTAAAGAGAGAAAGAAAAAGAAAGAAAGAAAGAAAGGGAAAAGAGGAGGGATGGTGAAGGAGGAGGGAGGCGGAAGAGGAGGAGGAGGAGGGAGCAGGAGAAACAAGCCATAATTATAATTATAGCAACAACGGAGTAAGCTTCCAGTTAGACCTATCCCACCATGGGGGTGACTTCTCCAACACTTTATGTTGTCCCAGCAACCTGAAGTCCAAGCTTAGTATCTCCAGAAAGAACGTGGAGCTGGCTTGAGAAGCTAACCCAAGGTTGAGATGCACAGGTGGCCTCAAAAACATCAACATGAAGTGTTGGGCTGGCTGCTGGAACAAATCAAGGCCATGGGGCACCCTTGAAAGTAAACCAGGAAGACTGTAATGGTGGGAGCTGCCTCCCAAGGACAAAGGATGCTTATCAACAGGAAAAAATGCATGTGGAAAGCTGGCAGCAATTATGGTTAGTTAGAAAGCTGATAAAAGGTAACAAGGAATTAGGCAATTTGCAGACCTCGGCCAAAAGTTAGGAATAGAGATGGCCAGTAGCAAAGGAATTGTCTATTAGAGAATTCCTGGGGCTTTCATTAGCCAATGGCTTAGGAATGGGACAGCTAGAGAACAATAGAACCAATTGTAGAATTATTACTATAATGTTTATTAGAGGATCTTTCTTATTATTTCACCTTCTCCTTTAGTGAAAATGTATAAAGCTTTCTTAATCCTTTGTTCTTGGCCTTTTAACCAGGAACCCTTTTTCCTTGGAGGACCCCAATAAAAAGCCATCAGAAAACCTGCCCCTCCTGTCTGGTGCCCACCATTGGCTTCATCGGCATCAGGCTCACACACAAATTGGGGACAAGAGAAGGAACCCCCGCTCCAAAGCTCAGATGAGGATGTTATGGAGTCTCCTATCTTGGGCAGGAGGTTGGACTACATATCCTCCTTGGGTCCCTCCCAGGTCTAGTAATTGTCGGTCCTATGTAGAGTATTCCCCCTAAGCATCTGAGAGACACCTGATCATGGTTATCTAGAAATTGGAATTCCCTTGTCTTCAGCAGAAGGTGTTGTCAGCAACCAGTGGCGAGCGGAGGCGAGGAGGATGGGGAGGAACCTGGGCCAATCCTGGAGTCTGGGGAAGGCTCGAGAGGGGGCCAGGATCATCCGACAGTTATCAGCTGCCTTCGGAGTCAGACATCAGTGGGGCAGATGAACAACTGGAGCCTGTTCCCAGTGTGTGCATGCGCAGAGTGGCCAGACGAAGGGAACAGTTCAGGAACAAGGGTTGACTTGGGAGTAAGAACCGCAGGTGGACGGTGAATGGCCCCTCCCAGAGGAAATAAAAGAGGAGCGACAGGGGAGTGGAGTTTGCAGGAGACAATTAGTTTATTCCTGCCAAGCATTGCGGCATTATCAGCCTGACCGTTCTCCAAGTCTCTTAAAGGTTGGCAATTGTGAATTCTCTTGAAAGACTGTGGAAGAAGAAAGAGTTTGCTGGAGAGGAACTCACTCTAAATTAAATAAAAGGGGATAATCAGGACGACCCCTCGGCATGGTGCAGCTGGAGAAGTCTAGGTCAGAAGGCTAATATGAAGTTTCCCATTTTGGGCATCAGATTGGACTAGATATCTTCCTCGGTTCCTTCCAGCCCTAGTAATTTTGGGTCCTTCTATGCAGAGGAGCCCCCATGCATCTGAGAGACCCCTGACCCCTGACCACAGCATCTAGGTTGGAGGTGCCACCATTGGAGGTGGCGCCATCCAATGTGGACAACTCTTGTGGTCCTAGAGATGGAGGAGACCAGAGAAGAGTCCTCATTCTTGGTCAAAGCAAGATATTGCAAGTAAGAACTGGACTCCATGGGTTAACAATCTGGCTCCCAAGAGGTCTACTCTCCTGGACCTTCTAGATGGACTTCCTAGGAGGACATCATGATGGTTCTCGTTCCTCTTGGCCTTCCCTCCTTTCCACCTCCAGTTCAAGTCTGGAGAAGGTTGGCATCTGGGTCTCCTTACCTCCTCCTCTTCCTTGCCGTCCTCTTTGATGGCGGAGGCTGAAGCTGCTTCGGGATCTTCAGGAACTCTGAACTTCTCCGCCGCTCTTTGGGCCTCTTGGGAGAGGTTTTCGATCTGCAGAAGGAAGGAAGAGAAGGCCTTCAGATCTTCCTCCATTCTGGAGGAGAAAGAGGCCTGGCTTTGGCCCATTTCCAGAAGAAGACACCCAAGAAGACATTCTCCAACGAGTCCCAGATGGTTGGCCTAGAAGACCCACGTTCTACCAAGAGCCCAGGTCCTTCAACCAGGAATTTGAGAGGACCACTTCCCTAAATCTACATTTCCAATCTGATTTCTCCAACTTGGACGCTCCCATTTCTTTCTTTTTCTTTCTTTCATTCCTCCCTTCCCTCTCTTATCCTATATCTCCATTCTTTTTTGTTACCTCCTGCTTCCCTTTCTCCTTCATTTCTTCCATCAATTATTCTATATCTCCTTCTTTCCTTCCCTCCCTTCTTGCCATTCCATTTCCCCATCTTTCCCCTTCATTATTCCTTCCTTCCATTCCTTCCTTTCATCCCTTATCCTATCTCTCCTTCCTTCTTTTTTCTTTTTCCTTCCCTCCCTCACCATTCCCTTATTCCATCTCTTCCTTCCCTTCCTTGCATTTTTCTCCTATCCTTCCTTCCTTCTCTCCCACCTTCTATCTTCCTTCTTTTGCTCCTTCCTCCCTTTTTTCCTTCCTTCCTTCTCTGCTATTCTTCCTTCTGCCTTTTCTTGTTCTTCCTTCCCTTTCTCCTTCCTTCCAACTATCCACCTATTTCTTCTTCCTCCCTCCCTCCCTTTTCAGTCACCAACAGACTTCTCCCTCCCCCTGGGATCCCAGCTCCCCTCTCGGTCCTCTTCACAGCTCACCTTGGCTTCTCCAAAGACGACGTAGTTGTTGGAAGATGGACTTTTGAAGACATCCGGATTGTCGATGACAAACAAGATATTCTTAGATTTCCGGATAGTTATCCTGTTCACGCCGTGGATCTGCCGTAGACCAAGCTTGGACATGGCCTGGGGGCAAAGAAGAAGACCATGCACAGCCTCTCGACACCATGTTGAAGGTCTTGCAACCACACCACGAACAGAGGAACTCAAGAACACCCTCAAAAGCCATGGAAGAAAGCTAAGGAGGCCTCTTGTAGGTCAACCAAAGAGCTGGTTGAAGAACAAGGAGAAGGAGGGACCTTGCTTCCACCCAATGCTACTGTTGAGGTCCTGTAGGTCAGTGGTCTCCAACCTTGGCAACCTTAAGACCTGTGGACTTCAACTCCCAGAGTTCCTCAGCCAGCAAAAGTCAGCAGAAGTCAGAAGAAGAGAACTTAACTTCTCTAGCGGGGTGAGAGATCTCAGTCCAGAACCAAAGAAAGGACAAGAGAGATGTTTACATCCCAAAACCTGGAGTTCTTCCAAGGCGCTCTGTGGCACCTGGAAATACCTTGGCTGATGCCTACTACACCGAGTAGAAGACTTTCACCTTGCCAACCCTTTGAGGTAGAGCAGATCAAGAATCTAAGAAACTCTAGATAAACACTCTTAGTGAAGACGATGAGTTCCTTAGGCACGAAAACCAGCTGGGTGACTCTGAGCCCATCCCGAGGAGATGGTGAGTTCTAGTTCCATGTTAAGCAAGAAAGACAGCTGGGTGACTTTGGGCCAGTCCCTCTCTGACAGCCCAACCTACCTCGCAGGATTGTTGTTTTGGAGAAAATAGGAGGAGGAAGGTGTGCTGGATATGTTCACCGCGTTGAGTGACTTGTGAGAAAGGAAGGAAGGAAGGAGGGAGAGAGGGAGGATATGGATGTGGAAGAGAGAAAGGAAGGAAGGGAGGAAGAGGAGGAGGAGAGAGGGAGGATATGGATGAGGAAGGAAGGAAGGAAGGAAGAAAAAAGAAAGGAAGGAAGGAAGGAAGGAAGAAAAAAGAAAGGAAGGAGGGAGGGAGGGAGAGAGGAAGGATATGGATGCAGAAGAGAGAAAGGAAGGGAGGAAGAGGAGGAGGAGAGAGGGAAGAT